>NC_089195.1:6549527-6849527 GCF_963930695.1 Labrus bergylta | reverse complement strand
GACCTGTACCGTGTGGGGCGAGCCGACACCTGAGGTCACCTGGTTCAAGAATGAGCAGGAGGTCGCCTCCAACGAGCACACTAGGGTCATGTTCGACGGTGGCAAGTTTGCCAGCCTTGTCATCAACAAAGTCACTCCCGACGACTCGGGCAAGTACAGCATCAACGTGCGGAACAAGTACGGCGGCGAGTTCGTCGAGATCACCGTCAGCGTGTACCGGCATGGCGAGCAGATCCCAGTGGCCAAAGTAGGACAACCCAAAACACCTGCTGCCACGCCTGCATCCACGCCTGTGCCGCCCAGGTCCCCAGCTCCCCCCTCCAAGACCCCCACTCCCACCCCCTCCAAGTCCCAGACCCCGATGTCCATGAAGAGCCCAACTCCAGCCTCCACCCCTGCTTCTACTCCCGTCCCGAAATCTCCAACCCCGACCCCCAAGTCTCCAACCCCGACTCCATCTCGCGGTGTCAAGTCGCCAACCCCACCCAGATTCATGAAGTCCCCGACCCCACCCAGAAAGTAAATGGTGGTTGCCAGGGGTTTTCTGTTAGCATGAGTGTGAAACCGAGAGCTGTTCATTTAAAGTTTCTGTAGAGGAAGCTGCTGTAAAGTCCCTCTATGTGAGCTAGCTGCAGGAAATAAAACAAACATTAGAGGGACTTTTACAGCAGCTGCAAACATTCAGTAGATGTCCTGTATGGTTAAATCATTCAACTGGTCTCTATGAGGGGAAAAAGCAGAAACAGAGAAGTATAAAAGGCCAGGGTAGATGTTTATGTTAAATGTTTGAAGCGCTGCACCTTCCACCTTAAGGTGGAATGCCTGTATTCATTACTTTTGGATGTTAGAGGATGATACTGGTTTAAAACAACATGGGTCTAATTCTCACTGTTTCATTTTTGTAAGTGGCTTTACTGAAAGAGAAAAATAAGAGCCAAAATAAAAACCTCCAGATTACCTCCAGAGCTTTATTTCATTAAGCTTTTACATATGCACAGTTTCCTCTATAACCAAGGATTTTATTGACTGTGAGGTGTGATCATTATCTTACCACCCGTTGTTATTTTTAGTGAAGTTGGCAGGATTGGGGTTGCTTAAAAACATGGTTGTGATTCTTTATTTATTCAAGAGATGTTACTATTCTCTCAGATTTGATTGATTATAAAGTTATAACAACCAGTGAAAGTGGCAACCAAAAAACGATATAATGTAGACCAAAGCTCTTATAAATCAGAATGATTCTTCTTAAGCTGGATGACCGGGGAGCTGTGAGGCACAGAGCGTGGGTTAAGTCATCAACACCAGGATAACACATGATATCAGATTACTTTTGTTTTCTCTCTAGGTTGGTTTAGTTCTCCTTTAATGAACAGCTTCGTTTTGTCTGGGATGGCTTTCAACATCTGAAGATTGAAAACAAATCACTTCTACTCTGGTCTCTATGCCACAAGGTTCTGTCTCTTTTTTTGTGTACCCAAATGCTTTGAGATGGCAATAAACTGTATCAACCTCCTCCTGTTGTCTTTTGAGAGTTATCACTGCTTCATCATCTTCATCACCCCATCAATAAATAACTCCTGTGGCAGAAATGACAACATATCATTACATATAACAGACAAAGATTCAAGATGTAACAGACACAAGAGGCAAATAAGATTGGAAATCTACGACAGCAAAGATTTAAAGCAGAAAAGTATTCCCCAGCTGATTTAAACTCAGGCTCAAACAGGAAAAACAAAACCTGCTCCTGGCCTGAAACACCTGTGAGCTGAGGTGGGCGGGGCTTGTTACTGTAAGTGGAGCCGACAGGGCAGGTACGACAAGGTATTAGTTTGCACAGGCAGGGCAGTTTCAAATCCACACCTTAGTGCTGCTGGTTTACTGAGACAGACTGCAGGGCTCCACTTTGTTGTTGTGCTTTCAGAGGAAAACGTCATGAGGTAAGTCTGTTTAAGATCTTTTACTGTTATTTGTGAAAGAGGACAAAACTTGTGTTGTAGCATTTAGTGTTGATTGTGGTGGATCACAAGTGTTGGGGAAGTTACCTTAAAAAGCACAGCTGTTACACCCACCAATGACTGCACACTGTTAACACGTTGAACAACAACTACCTGAGAGAAAAATCTGTGTTTCAATAACTACAGCCAATTAGAACCTAGCACAGTCTTGTACAATACATTTCATTTATTATTTTATAGTATCATTCCTACAAAGCTGAACTTGATGTACTGCACAACAAAGCACTGTAAAGATCAAATAAATACAAATGTGAGTTCTAATATATATTTACAAAATTACAAAAAGCATGCTTAAAGTGACTGTTCACCAACCCAAACCAGTAAGACTTGCCTACTTATAAATAGTGGTCTTAAAATCATACATAACACAAAAAGTAAAGTACATAACCACACATTGGAAAGTGCAAAGGATATGAGCTTTGGTTAAGCCACCTGCCTACATAAACCAAAAGTCCATGTGGAGGAATTGCACTTAAATTACAGCCAGAAAACTCCCCCAGAAATATAGAACTCCTCTGAGCATGTGTTACTTATGGGCAAAAATCAATACCTTTGACCTTTGACTAATTGACTTATCTTATTGAGACTTTAACCTGTCCCAAACAGAATAATCCAATCAGGGCTTCACACCAGTATATGTTTGGCAGTAGGAAGAAAACTCAACATATTGCCACGTTTGATAATGACAACGGTGCAATCAAATGGTCTTTGTCAGGTGATCATTTTTTGCGCACAAATAAAACACATTAAATGATAAACTGACAAAGATTAATTGATCATTCATTGTGACTTTTTGTGGCATGAGAAAGTGTGAAGGCCTGTCTTCTTTTTCTTGCTGCTGATTTTTTATTTCCCTGCATCTACTTAATGTGGGTATAATGCCCCTGCTGCATATTTTTGCAGGAAACCTTGAAAATGTCTTATTTAACAACAACTAAAACAGCAAAGGAAACATTCAACCTAATCTCTTTGGATTTTCTCTAAAGGCTGTACAAGTGTTTGTAATTTTAGTACTTGAACTTTACAAGTTAGACCTAAGAGTGTCAAATCAAATGTAATACTCTACTTAACTGCAAAGGCAGATGGCTGTCCACAAATGAGTTTGGTTCTGCTCGCAGTTTCTGCCTTTTTCAGGAAAGTTTTTTTCATCGCCTCTGACTGTTGCCATTGTTGCTCAAGGTGGATCATTGTGTCTCAGTCAATAAAATAAAAAGAGAGAATGGCAGAGACATACCTTTGTGTAAGGTGTCATAAGATAACTGTTTTATGTCATTTGGGGCTTTACAACTAAAACATAATTGATTGATTTTTGTGTATCAACAAGCTGTTCAAAGTGAAGCTCGCCTGTCTCCAACACTGCATCACACCTGATGGACAGGTTTTTGTCACTTATCATGTATAAACAAGTGCTTCTTTTTAGTGTTTATTTAAGTTAACAGTCAAACTTTTTCCCTCCAAAGGTGAAGCAGAGGTCTGACATCATGTCCAATCTGTCCTGCCTGTCTTCTCTCGAAGAAGAGGACAGTACTGTTTATGTGCAGCCACATTACAAAGAGACATACCGGCTGGCAATTTACGCACTGATCTGCGGGGGTAAAGAGGCCTACGAGGAGTTCCTCAGGGCAGAGCAGATCAGCCACTTTCTGTCAAACGAGGAGATCTTATTTATACTGCAAAATGGAGAACTTTGTGCCGTTGAGGACAAGGAGGAGGACTCTCAAGAAAAACGGCTCACAGACAGGTGTGAGACCAGGACCTCGACATACTTCCCAACAGAGTCAGATGATGAGGTGCCCGACCTGGACCTGGGCTGGCCGGAGGTGTCATTGGAGGGTGTGGACACCAGCATCAGCCTGCTGTTCCACCCACCCCGCGACAATACGCCGAGCATTAAAGAAGTGGTGCGCAAACAGATCCAGGAGGCGAGGCAGGTGAGGAACATAAACATGAATGAAACACCTCTGTCTGGACAATTCATGTGCAACGACTCATCACCCTGTATTTGCCACACACATAATTCAATACTGAAGAACAATAGCAATCAATCACACAATGATAGGCGTTGCTTTGCACAAAGGAAAACACAAATCACTCCACATATTTCTCTGCACACAAAGCACACAATGTTTCATGCAGTCAGTATCTATTACAGGAAACTATTAATTAATCTCCTCAAGGTGTTAATCACAGAACTTTGAATCCCTCAATTCTGGTGAAGTACCGGTAAGTACCATACAATTGGTTTACAAGTGGTTCTGTCCTTTAAGGGGACAGACTACAAAACCTTTTGACAGGATTTTTAGCTTGACATAGTTTTGTTTGCTGCAGAAAGTTTCAATTCAATTCACTTCTGTTGCAAAGGATTCAAATAATGTAGAGTTTTTCAGAAATTTGGCCATTTGCAGTTGTGAATGCAAATGGAATAATCCATTCACCCCCACTTTATCTGGAAAGTTTCCTGCAGGCTCCCAGTAAACTTCTGGCTAAAAGGCTGATTTGTGAATGGGCGGATGTGTTTCAGTTGGTAAAGTCGGTCATCTTCTAACCGAAACGTCGGGGATTTGATCCCCAGCTCCTGCAGCTACATGTCCGACTTGTCCTTGAGACTCTGAACCCCAAGTTGCTCCCGCTGCTTCGGCGGCAGCGTATAAATGTGTATGAATGGGCCATAATGCAGCCAGGTACTTCCGATGGTCACTTTCACATAGAAACCACTGCCATCAGTGTGTGAGTGGGTGTGTAGGTGTGACCTTTGGTGTGACCTTTGGTGTGAAATCGCTTTCAGTAGTCAGAAGACTAGAAAAGTAAAATGGTAAATTGACAAGCTCAAGTCCATTTACCAGGAAAATTCTATATTTTTCAAGCTTTCAATTGTTCTTGAAATTTGTAGAAGGTGCCTAAACCCTTACATGAACGTCTCAGACCATTTCGGCAGAATTTTCCACTTTGCACTACTTATTAACATTAACGAGTTCGTCTCTAGTTTTAATAATACATTTTGTTAAGTCTGTCATGATGAGAAATCAAATGTTAAGAGTTTTTGTGGAACTTGTTGCAACTAAGTGACCAGAAAGTTCTTGAAAAATAAGTAGATGATGTGGTTATTGAGGCTGCTTCATTCAAGTAAAACTTGCAGAAACAAATCACAAAAGTTGAACAGATGCATTTCTTCTGACTCAGTCTTCATGTGAGCACATGTGCAGCCATCAGCAGACACAAATGTGTCACTGTAGCTCATCCATGGGAATAAAAAGATAATCCCTTATTTTGATAATTCTGTTTAGGTTTAAAACTGTCAAACCTGAAAAAAACAAAACAAATCAAACAACTTTGGAAGTTGAAAGAGTTTGTCTTTGTCTAATGTTGATGGACACATTTCTGAAAGTGAGTGAACAGTGTTTGATAAAACGCATAAAACAACTTAAGTTAAAAATAACAACAGTGAGACTACTGTATAGCTTAGAAGTTGTATTCGCAACACAATCATCACATTAAGAAATGGTTTATTTTGCAGATATATCTGGAGGGGCAAATTTTGCATCAATTTTGATCGGAAGACATGGTTTCTTCTCAAGCTGCTAATTGGACAATGCAGCATATGGAAAAGGAAGTCTCAGCTGGGAGTCATAAATTTATCTATATACGCCATCAGACAATAGCCAATGTGTGACAAGATGAGAGACAAACTTCGCACAAAATAAAAGATTGGGAGAACAGCTGTAGTAAAAAAAGAGAGACAATGCTGACAAAGCAGTTTTATGCTTCATTAATAAAAACAAGCCAAGTATTACATTTTTATAAATCTTTTTCAGACAGCAGGATTTTGCAGGAATATATTCCTCCTTATATTATTATATCAGATGCCATTTATTCATAAACAATGTAAACGTTAAGAGAAGGTGATCTTTGAACAATGAAACACACACGACTGTTCAGCTACTTTACTTTTCTGAGAAAACTGAGCACCTGAGGCAAACCGTTACTCGTTACTCAATGAACAAGAATATATATGGCCACAGTATGATCAATATGCAACACTATATAAAAACAAAATATTACTCTACAAACACACACACACACTGTGCTCAGCTTCACAGAGACAAAGAGTAAGTTTGCTGAGTATTAAATTAGTTCTGTGGAAAGGAGAGCATGAAGGTCGTGTTTCACTGTTAGATCATGACATTAAACAGCCAACATGTCTCAGCCTGAATCTTCTTCGTGTTCAGCTCCAGGATTTACCGTCTCCTGTAACTAATAATTCACAAATTACAGCAGGGTGTGTTTCTGTGTCTACATGTGTAGGAACTGGACGTTTGTTCTACAGATCTAAAAATGACTGAAGAACTGCACAAACTATATCTGTTTCATATGCAATGTTCAATGTACTCACCAACTGTAAAACCTGTTGTATTAATGTACCTGGAACATATAAACTCCCACTGATCACTATTAAGATCAAAGCTATAAATCTTCAATGCCTCTAAGCATGATAGCAGTCGAGCTTTATTACCTAAGAGAGCCACTTTGATCACAAGTTACAGATCCTACATCAATTACAATATGCTCTGATGTGCTTGATCTGATTTTTTTATCAGGCCAGAAAATGTGACTTTAAATCTAGCTATTAAAGAGGGTAAACTTCAGGGATATTTGTATATTTTGTGCATGGAAAGATCCCCATAAATCAAGACGTATTCATTCATCCATTCACAATGTTGGAATATTAGCAACTATTTTATTTTAAAGGGATTCTTCCTCAAAGAATATGGTAGTTGTTGGTTTATCAATGCTTTGATCTGATACTTTAAGGAACCTTTGTAGAATACAGTTACATGCCATTTAAACAGCTTCTGTTCTTACTCTTTATTCTCATACATCCTCAAGAAATCCTTTGGTGATGCTGAGTAAATGTTGTTTTTTTATTGTATTCAAATTCTTTGTAAATGTTGAATATGCCTCCAGGTTATTGCCATAGCGATGGATGTCTTCACTGACGTGGATATATTCAAAGAGATAATCACAGCCACATTGAGGGGAGTGGCAGTCTACATCCTTCTGGATGATTCACAATTCAAGAGCTTCCTCACCATGTCCCTCAGAGTGGGCATCAACCTCCAGGACTTCAAGGTGAGGCGAACACTCTCTGACAAAAAGCCTAAAACATGAGATCTGTAAATTGTAGGGTGAAAAGGTTGTATCACCAAATGTTCGGAAAACCAGAACACTACTTTTCTCTTTTTAATTTGAGAACATAATGATCATGTGTTAAAGAGGACATATTATACTCATTTTCCACCTCCACAGTCCCATGTGGTCTAAATGAAAGCTGTGTTTCAGTCAAAATATAACATGAATCAAGCACTAGAGGAGGTTTGTGACCCTGTATAAACCAGCTCTCTCAGAGCGTTGCGTTTTGTGTGTGTGTCTCTATGTGTATGTCAGTAGACATCACTCCTTCTCTAGCAAGAACAAAAATGTCAGACCTGCACAAAAGTTTTGCTCTAGTCTGGGGGTGGAGTCCAAGGGTGGAGATACCAGGGGAGGGGAGGGGAGGGTTTTTTTTTTTACCAGAATCCCACTGTGATGTCACAAGGAGAGCAAATTTGAAACGGAGCATTTTTCTCTGTGTTGCAAGATTTTTCATAATATGTCCCCTTTAAGACAAATAGAAACAAAGCACAAAGGTTTGAAGCTTTAAAATAATAAGCTACATACTTTTGTCTAAACTATACCTGTATTTGGGATGACAGGACAAGAAGCCTCAAATTAAACCAAGGAGTAGTGTTTGTTACAAATACATTCAAAATACTGTTACTGAATCATGCTATGCTAATGAACTAGCGACCTAGCTTACCAGCAAGCCTCTACAAGAAATCTTTATTGCTCTGATTAGTAAGCATATAGATGCATGTTGGTCTGCACCCATCGCTACCCTCTCTGGATTATGAAAAAATTAACCATCGGTTTCCTGACTGATTTTTGTTATTGAAGCAGCCTGGTAATGCTTGGTTACAGTATGCGCCAGAAAAGTAAAAACAAATCAGCATCTTAAGTTTATGTTGGACCAAACAGACACAAGGTAAGTATAATAATTTAATAACACATTGATTAAAAAGCCTTAAAACACCTTAGGCTTCCCGTAAAGTGCACCAACAACCCCTGTTATAAGCAAATCCTCCCTCTTAAAGTTATACTTAAAGGACTTTTTGTCTGTTTTAAGGACATACACATCTGTCTTTTGTGTGTGGTAATCCACCAATGATTTTCACAACAGGTGCTGCAATGCACCAACAAAGACCAGGGAAAAGAAACAGACTGCTAGATAGTAAAAAAGTGTAAACAATGCAAATTCATGTTTTTTCATATGGATGTACATGTGTTTTTTACGAAAGCACTACATGTAATGGAAATTTGAAGTGAACACGTCATCTCTCAATGTTAATTTGGCTCTTAAATACATACATGTCAAATGTACAATGTGGCTGACTACACTCCTTGTTCATTACATTATCCGAGTCATCAAAGTGTGAACAGACTGAGAAATATTTATGTCAACTTATGACTACATCTTTCCTCTTGTTCATTTTAATTTGTGCATAAAAAAGATGGTTTCTGACATTTTTTTTTTTTTTTTGGGGGGGGGGGTCATTTTTGTAGTTTGTATTCTGCCTGAGGATGTTTTGCCTGTGGCATGACCTTTCTTCTATTGGCAGAAGCATTTAGTGGATTAAGCCTGACATTTGCTCCACACCCTCTTGAGCTCGCTGTCATTTATCAGCATTCCCCTGCTGAGTTTCTACCTGTCATTACAATGATATGAGGCAGCTGCTGCAGCCGTAGGCCAGACCTGTTGGCGTGTCTGGATTTTCCTGTTGAACAGCATCAGGACGACGTTTTGTCAGCTCAAACAACAAGTAGTCGGAGCACACTGTGACGGCTGTGTGATGTCTGTTTGAATTGCTTAGCCAGTAGCCACATCAAAAAACATGCCCCAGAAATAGAGATATACAGGTTTGATCTTGTTGGGTATCACAAAGGGTAAGCACATTTGTGTGCATTGAAGCTTCTATTATCATGGAAATAGAAAACACTAGTTATACTGTCTTAAATCCCTACTTCCCTTTCCTAATGTTGCTTACTGTTAAAGGTAAATGTTCTGTCCTGCAGTAACAAAGACAAGCGGTCTGGAAATTTACAAACAGGGACAAATGAAAAAATAAGTAAAAATGGCAGTGGCCCCAATGGTCAAAAAATAGGGTTTTTCTTGTTTGATTGATATACATTTACTGTTTTGAATGGGAATATCAACACAATTCAAAGACATTACTTCCCCCTCCCCTTTCATTGGCTTCTTTTTCTAGCTTTAACTTTGTGAATCCTTTTTATGGTTTCTCCATCAGAACATTCGTGTTCGAACGGTTCAGGGGCAGCAGTATCAGTGTCAGTCTGGAGTGAAGTTCCATGGAGGTTTGGAGCAAAAGTTTTTGCTAGTGGACTGTAGAACAGTGGTGTATGGAACGTTCAGGTGAGTCAGTTTTACCTTTTCCCAATCACACCTTTCACCCAACAATTAAACTAAAACGAGCCAAGATTTGAGGAAGATTTTTTTTAAATGAATGGTGACTTTTATTTCTTGTCCTGGAATGTTTCAATAGTTAAAAATAGTAAACAGAAGAAAATCCAACATGCAGGAAACTGTTGTCATACTGAACCCAAATGACACCTGTCATTCATGTACAATCAGTATCAAGATATACTGGATATGATAGACAGGCCTATGATTTATAAAGCTGGTAAAGGGACCCAAATACAGACAACTATGCAATTTGAAAAAGTAAAGTGATTTCAAACAAAACATTATACTGCTTAAACATAAGGGCAATGAGATAAAAAAAAATAAACAAGTCAAGAGAATGCTTGCATGCAGAACATAATGTCATCAAAATATGGTAATATAAGCCAAACCACATCTAAAGGGAAGCACCATAATGAAATATCAGCCAGGGGCAAATCCAAGGTGTGAATGTGGTGAATGCGGTGAATGCGGTGAATGCGGTTTGGTACAATTTTAATAGAAGCTAATTGTACCTTTGTTTCCAAGTCCACCTTTCTGGCCTGATCAGGTACTTGTTTAGTTCTGAGCAATTAAACGATCAAGACAACGAGGAAAAGAACCCAAATGCGGATAACTAGGACACAGGAACTGTTCAAATATATGTGCAGTATATATATATATATATATATATATGTATATATATGTATATATACTGTATATAGATAGATATACAGTAGGCTATATGAGAAAGTTCGCAAATGCAAAATAAAATCCAAAGGTCAGGGCCAGAGCCATAAAAAAGGGAAATTAATATGTGGGTACAGATTCAAGTTGAGGTCAGTTTACTGGAAATCAAAGGCACAAAGCCACATTGACAATTTGGCAACTAACCATGGCAAAGGGGCTGGTATATTCGAACTGAAAGGGAATAAGACAAAGGTAGAAAGGGTTAATGGGTAAAGTCAGAGGACAACTGTACCTAAGTGCGATATGGCTGAGAAGCTTAAGAAAGATGAAGGGACCTAGAGCAGTGTAAATCAGATCAGAAATCAGAGGCCCTAATCCAGATAAAGTCTCAAAAGATTTTAGACATATAAGATTTGCTTAATTTTATTTGTTACTCTAAAAATCTATCCATCATAATAATAATAATAATAATAATAATCATCCTATCTGAATGTACTTCTTTTAATTTATTTTTCAGCTACACATGGACATTTGAGAAGATCAACCTTAGCATGGTCATGGTTGTCACAGGTCAGCTGGTTTGTACTTATGACGAGGAGTTTCGAAGGCTTTACGCTCGCTCCACAGTTCCTGTAGCGGAGTCCAGCAACAAGTTATCCATCCAGTACCTGAGAGATATTGTGGCAATGAAAAGTTCAAACTGCAGTCAACTGTCCGTCAACCAGATTCACATGAGATCCAGAGTGATGCACGGTATGAGAGGTGCTCAGGATGACAGGTTTAACAATGCCGCCATGCTGACCAGGGGACTGAGCATGCAGGACAGACTGCATCAATCTCATTGTGCTGAAATGGGGAATCTGGTACGAGGACACAGTTATGGAGGAGAACTTCAGAATCTACACTCCATGACTCGGCTGAGGATGGGGACCAAAGACTTTGGAGTCCCTCTTGCTACAGAGAGGACTGGATCTAATCTGAGGGTGGGTGGTGACCCGCTGCTAACTAACAGGCTGTCTCAGCAGCATCTTAGGCACCGGACTCATTATGGAGCAGACCAGAATCTGCTACCATTCAACTCTGAAACATCCCTCAACAGGTGGAAGATGGACACATACCTCAACAACAGTGATATGCCGCTAGATGCATCATGTGATGCAATATCCCCAATGACATCTCCATATAGCAGTCATACAGGCTTGAATGATTATCAGTCACAAATGATTCACAGCAGGTCCAGGGACATCAAGTCCAGGATGGAGGAAATGAGAAATAAAAGACTTAGCTTGCAGGAATACACCAATCTCAGGCAGAGTCAAGAGTCATTGAGGTCTATGTATCCGACTCTGGACAGGCCTAAACTGATGACTTCGTTAAGAGGTCTGGACATGAGGCAGAGTATGTCAGAATTAGAGCCAAATCCACAAAACGGTTGGAGCCTTGAACCACCCAACCACAAAGACAGTGAGCCAAAGACAGAAGGCGACAAAAGGGAGCAAATTCTCACTGATGGCCACCGCTCTGCCTCTCACAATGATGTCAAAATGGTTACAGATCGAAGGACAATGCAGACATATGATTGGCGTGAGCCTCTTTCAAGGACAACCTCGGCTGCAAATATAGAGGTGAAACAAAATGATCCATCTCTTAAGCTTTCTCATTTGCAGCCTAGTGGTCTCAGCCTCCAGCACCCAAGAGCTATGGAGTCTTTGACTGAAATCCCTGAAGAGAAAGAGGGTTCGAATTCCCATGTCAACAGTTCAGACTCTGCATTCAAAGAAGGAAATGAGGAGATTCCCATTGAGGACAAAGCTGTTCCAAAGGAGAACTCAATGAGATCAAGCTTACCTTCAGATCCACAGCATCAAGATCTGCCTGGAGGAAGTCTTGGTTCTATAGGTAAGGTGCGAAAAAGCTCAGAATCAGTTACTCCTAAAGAAGCAAACAAATCAATATCCAGTGAGGCAAAGAACTCAAGCACTTCTTCAGGATCTCAGCTTACAATAGACGGTAAGAGTAGTCCCACAACTCAAACAAAACACGAGGAACACAGCCTTCGTAAGAGTAGTCCCACAACTCAAACAAAACACGAGGAACACAGCCTTCATAGGAAGAATTCCTTGAGAAAGAAAGTACAATCACTGCTTACACCAGACGATAAGAAAGTCTCCAAAAAAGAGGAGAAATCACTCCAAAGAAAGGCGTCATTGAGATCACAGAATACCTCAGGGTCGAACCAGTCAGTTAGATCTGACCATTTGCAGGCATCTTCAGAAGAGAAATCTACAAAGAAGGGTCAATCGCCAAGCACCTTAAGGTCTCAGAGCTCCGACAGTGGTGAAGTGGAGAAGCCTAAATCTCCATTTCCGAGGTTATCTCCTCACCGTTCAAGCAAGAGAAAGACAAGCCATGCAGCAGATCAGGACCATGGCAGGAGTAGCACTCCGGACAAGGAGGGAGCGACTGTCTATCGGAGAGAGAAAGTCTACAGTCGATTTGAATATTTGCTCAGCACTGAAAGTATTCCTCGGGATAAATCCATGCACTCCTCAGAGAAAGACAAAGGCTCCTCCATGAACAGACCTGACTCTAACTTATCAGGGGATCAGACACAAAGTGGTTCTGAAAACAAACTGGGAAAATTCATGCAGCGAGTCGGAAATCTGATAAACAAGAACAAGTAGAGTTGCAAGAAGAAACAATCGTCACTGAGATCAAGAATTAAGTCAATTTTAATATGTAGTACTTCTTTTGATTGGTTTAATATTGGGGCTTTTTTATTTGGGATGACATTCATCAGTAATGCCAAAACACAACGTTTTGATGTAAAAATACCAGTAAGTCACGTTGAATGAAGTTAAACAGGCACTATGTAAATTCAGCCGCCAGGGGTCTCTCAATCAAAACAATAACAAAAGATGTTGTCAAGGCTACTCCGCTAGGAAGAGAATATGTTTACCGATGATGTATCCAAGTATAATTTGTATTTTAAAAATGTATCACAGCAACAGATACAGCAACAGTACAGCAGCTTTTAGTAACAGTTGAAGTAACATCCAGTGTTTCCACAGCAATGATAAACTGTCATGTCTGTCATGGCGGCCGCCACAACAACAGGCGTCCCGTTACAACTGTAAAATTATGGATTTATCTGGATTTGATAGATTTTGAAAATATTTGAGCTAATGTAAATGCACAACAAAAATATATAACATAGGTTTAGTCCTTTTTTAACTAATTCAGATATTTTAGTGTAGAATTCTAATCAAATCTTACATATTGTACATTTGAAGCAGAGTCTACGTTGCAAAGAGCACTTGCAGATATGAATGAAAACATAGTTCGTTTTATTATAATTATGGTTGGCAAAAATACATGTTTGCATAACTTACATGTGTTTGTTCTTTTTGGAATTAGGTTAAAGTTGTATTTAGTCCACTCATCAAAATCCAATAGAAAGACTAAAACCAACAGTACATGAAACCTACCAGCATATCTGTTTGTAATCTGTTTTCATTAATCATCCATAATGTTCCTCTATTCCATATAGCTCCATTGTCACCACCTGCTAAGTGGATTTATACCCACTGAAAATAGTCCCCAACGAATGCACTGTTTCTTTAAGTTGCCAAACACATAGGCCGTGACCTGCATTTGGAAAATACCTGGCCCTTTAGAAAATTTAAACCGACCTGCTTTTAAAAATGTGTACCTTAACTAGGAACTAATGGGCTCATGCATTGACAGATGGATTGTTGATTTTTGTCTTAAATGAAAGATTTTTTAAGAAATTCAAGAAACGCTTGTAAGTAAAAAGAAAGATAAAATAAATCATTCTCTAATGATTTTTTTCTTTTTTAATCTGTACAGAGCTTTTATTATTTCATTATCTTTTATTTTAATGTATTGTTAGGTATGTTTCCTATAGCGTCTTGACTTGTTGAAGACAGTCATGTTTGAGGCAAAATTTGTTGAACTAATGGGAAACATTTATTATTACTAAGTTTACAGCATAGACAGCCAAACCATTGAAGACTTAGTCCATTCTCAAAATAATCACAGTAAAGCCTGTTAATTATCAAAAGTTACCAATAAATATAAGCTGCAACTGAGTCTATATTTGCAACCATATATTGTTGGAAAAGTGAATGTAAAAAAACTACAATGTTCACTTTTTGAATGTATACTGTTAAAATAAGCATTCATTGTCAAAACAACTCTTATTAAATGAACCAACTTCTTTTCATAGAACACACATGTCTTGATATTAACACCTTTACCTTTTTTTGTGAAGAGAAGAAAGGTACAGATGAGAAGTCAGAGAAGATAGGTAAGATGTATTTTGGACTGCAAGATAATATGTCAGAAGTGACACTAGCGGCCCCAAGAGGTTGTAAAATTTACTACACGTCAGAAAAAGAAGTTAAAGGGTCGGAAACTTTTTTCCTTTACTTAAGAGAGCCACATGATTGATTATTATTTGGATTTTATTTTCTTCTTGGTCAATCTTGCTCAGTGCCTAAGTCAACCTCTTTTTATTACATTAATAAATAATTGATAACCATTAACAACAGCTACTGTTTGTTCTTGAAAGAAATGAAAGAAATATACATAAACACAAGAAAATTGCATCTCACTGCTTTGCACATTCAGGGTGTACTAATTTCTTTATTTGAAATAATTGAAAATATCTACAATTTGTATAATAATAATAAGATCAACATGATGTATAAAATAAAACGTTTTTTATGAAGCTGTCTCTTATCATGATTTAATGTGTTGGGCAGGAGGAGGCGTGTTTCTCGTGATGCAAAAAGAGAAAACTTCTAAATGAAATACTCGAGGCACTTGTTCCTCTCATCATCTAGTTCTTGTGTCTCAATCTCAAACTTTTTCATGGCAATAAAATACTGAACAAACGGCTCTCCAAGTGCGCTGCGGATAACATGATCGTCCCCCAATGCCTCTAGAGCATCATCAAGCTTTACGGGAATGGCGAACTCCCTCTGCTGACTGGGGGCTTTGTTTGGACTGCTGTCCACGTACAAGTTTCGTCTGATTCCGTCCAGTCCAGCGGCGACAGTAGCAGCCAGCACAATGTAAGGGTTGGCCATGGCTGAGCCCAGCTTGTTGTCAATGTGCGTCTCCCTTCCGCCATGACACTTGATGTTGAAGGAGCTGCTGTTGTCATTGCATCCGCATGTTGCACACAGCACGCGTTTGGGGTCTTTCATGGCCTTGGCAATGTGGCTCCGGCAACCCAGGCCAGGTGACATCAGGCAGCTCAGGGCAGCAGAGTGGGTGAGGAGCCCAGCCAGCCATTTTCTGCCAATCTCAGACAGCTCGCCCGCTTTTTCCCCACTCTGGAAGAGGCTGCGTCGCCCGTTGGCATCCCACAAGCTGTGAGACATTACGCCGGCATTGTACAGGCCATCATCAGTAAAGAAGCTAGCAATGTAACTGTGTTTACGAGCCATTTCTTTGATGCCAGTGCGGAAGGTGAAGGCGCTATCTGCAGCCGCAATCCCAAACTCTGGCCTAAGGTTGATCTCCATCTGGCCTGGACCACTTGCAGAGGCAATGCTGTCTATGTCTGCTCCCATGCAGTACATGCTGTCCACCAGCTGCTGGAAGAACGGCAAGTCATGGTTGCTAAGAAGGGTGGTGGCTGGGAACATGAGAGTCTTTGGTCCAATCCGATCCGGCGCCCCAAGGACGCAGCATTCATATGTAAAGGATGAGTGCAGTGAGAATCCCATGCTTTGTAGCTGACCAAGGAGCTGCTTAGCAATGAGGCGAGGGGAAGTGCGAAGAGGGCTTCCTGTCACTGTGCAGGGGTCGCAGATGACTCGGGCTGTTTGCTCTGCCCAGGGTAAGACCCTGAAGGTTGCTAAATCAGGGATCAGGAGGACATCACTGCTGAAGTTTGCAGCGTTTGCATGGTCCACTTCATTGCTCTTAGGGCTAAGGGTCAGCTCCAAGTAACTTCTTGGCATTGGTATCCCATAAACTGCTTTCTCCTGTGGATGCAACATTTTATTTAGATGAGATATTACAGTTATGTCTTAAAAACTGGGAAATAATGGAGATTTCCTTAGCCTAGAATAGCTAGAGTGTGGGCGGAATCAGTTATTCCTGCTTAATGCAAAGTTCAAAAACTTACATTAAATGTAGGACATTATCAAATTACATCATATTTTCTCATCATCCATAAACAGATAGGCAAATATAACCATTGTGTGTTTAAAGGGTGTTTTGTAGTGTTATTTATTTCTTGAAACATAATGTAACCATCAGCTACAGTTCAGTTGGAGTAATTGTTTCAGAAATATTGGTAGCGATCTACACATTCATGGTTTGGAGCATAGATAGATAGATAGATAGATAGATAGATAGATAGATAGATAGATAGATATAAAGAGTGATTACATGGAAGAAGCGGACAGGTACTGTCTTGGACCTGGACACCCCGTGGAGGTCGGTGGCCTCGAACCTGACGAAGTTGATATTTTCTCTTGCAATCTGCTGCTTGATCTGCTCCATGGCTGAAATGAAACTCTGATTCCCAAAGATCTCAACAGTCTCGTTTTCGTTATCTGTTGGAAAGAGAGGGAAATAATGAACGACTTAAAACACTAAAGCCCAGTCCCAATTGCACATTCAATCCATAATGCCATACTTAAACTGGGGTGTAGCCCGCTCAAGTAGAGCTAAAAGGGCTTTAAATACTTATCTGTGAAATGGGACAATCATATTATGTGATGGACAATTTTACAATTTCTAAACTAAGATATTTTAGCTACTTTTAAAGTTTATCAGGATTATTTGAACTATTGACAATTTGTCAACCCTACATCACCAAATTTTTGATGCCAGCTCAACAACGGAATTACTTTGCCCCATCAATACACCTCATACGACATTAACACTGATAATGGGACATAACAGGGGTGTAAAAGTCCCACCTTGAATTGCCAATATAAATTGCCTCAGATCAGAAAACTATCTGGACATTTTCAGAAACAAGATGACCAGACCTTTTCAGGAGTGTGCACAATGCACAAGTAATATGGCCAAGTGGAGAAAGTGTTCCATTTACGAAAAAATGAACAAAACCTAAACCCAGGTTTCCCTGCAGCATATTTCAAAATAAAGCCCCATTGAATACAAAACCATTTTATACACACCACAGTTATATTCCACACAAGTTCTTTTTGATTTCAAGTTAACACTGAGTAAAGCTGGACTGAAATAATCCTCACATATGTGTACATGTAGGTGAAATGGCATTACAGAAATGCCAAACTTGGTGTAAGGTAGGCTACTGAGAAAAACTATGTTGAGAGAGCACCGACACAAGGTTTTTCAACTGTAAATTACTTGCCTCAAAAAAAAAAAAAACCCGGTCATAATTAGATACAAATGTATGTATTGAAATTGTTAAAAAGATTATGGCCCAGATTTTTTCTTATAGATTTTTAACCTTCCAAATAACTTAAGATCTACTTCAAATATCAAAACTGTGAGCAGACACAACCCATTGAAAAACTCCAAACAGGAAGCAACCCATTGTCGTTAAAACAAATAATAGAAAAGAGTTGTAGATCCTTCTCCTGGATATCAACGCCAAGTTAATACCAACCAATCCTTTCAGAGATTATCACAAATTAAAACAGCTAAATTTTAAAGTCCATTAAGTCAAACATTTAGTCAAAATCCATTTAGAACATTGATTGAAAGTTTGACAATGAAGCCACATTTTTTAAACAAGAAAGATAGAGGCAGGACTTAAGTGATAGAGTCTTGTACCCCAAAATCTTCCAGTGATTTGTCCTTAAAGAACTCAAGCATTTAATTAATTATATCAAGTAAAATGTTGTGATCAAACCAAAGCTTTACTAACCTGTGTGAGAAGCTCCACTCTCTCCCCAGGAGCTGCTGGTTGCATATGTGTTTGTTGTATCTCGTGGCTGTCTATTTGTGTTGGCCTCAAACCTGAACGAGCTGGATGAATCCATGTTGGGAGGTTGCAGAATAGATGTGCTATCACTGGACCTTTGCCCCCCTTTTCCGGAAGCTTCATAGTTGGGTTTGAAGGTGCTAAACGCCCTGTTGGGGTTTCCATCATCCTTGCGTCCATTGGGTCTTCCACCATGGAGGTACGTGTATGGACTGCCAGGCATCCCATTTTCTCTACCTCGGATGCTGAGCAGAGGACTCTCCCTCAGGATGGTCTTCAGCTCCTCCATGGTCTGACGAGGGACTCGGCCAGTCTCGCCATAAGACACCCTGTTTTTAGATGCCGTCTCTGTGGTCCAATCCTCTGTAACTTTAGGTACATCCATCCTTAGATCATCCACCCTCTCTGATGGCTTGTGAGGAAGGTGGCCGATGGAGATCACAGTTGGGGTGTCTGGAGGTAAAGCGGTGCTGGGTGGGGAGTGGATGATACATGGACCTCCTGCTCTACTGCTCCAGTCCACAGGAGGAGCATATTTCCCTGTCACCCTTACTCCTTTTTTGTTGTTCAGACTCATTCCTGTGCCATCTATTTGGTCTTTGCTCCTGCTAGGAACCCCCTCCTGGAAAACACACAATAAGTCTATCACAAGTATGGTAAGATATGGTCATGTTAATATTCATAAAAGACTGCAAGAAATCAAGAAGCAAACAGGTCAACAAAGAAAATAAAGATATATATTAAAAGCAGGAACTGGAACAAATTAGAAAGGTTAGATGATAAGTTGTTACCTTAAAATCTTCAGAGTCATTCATTCTTTTGTTTGCACTCTTTCATAAAATTTGATTTGTTGCTCTCATGTGAAAGCAACGCTTCACACGCACATTAATTTTTATAGACAATTGGTACAATGGTGATGGATTAGAAAATTCTCCAGCAGCCACGGGAGTCCAGCTGGAAACTGGCAGGGACCAGGTGCTGCTAGACTCTGAGCCACTGCTGCTGCTTCAAGCTCATTGGCTGCTCATCGAGGACAATTCAGAGCTGCTATTGTTATGCTGTAGAGGGAAAGTGCAGTGCTCAGCAGCTGTTTGTGCTTCCAGAATAATATGTTGAGCAAAAGTATTTATTCCAGAGAGATAAAAACACAAAACTATGAGGAGCAGACAATGGCTATACATGAGTGATGTGTTCGTTAAAGAGCTGCAGTCTGAGTAAAATCCATCCGCAAACAATGATGTAATCAATATGGAACAAAGCAAATAAATGAGCAGTTTCCAAAAAAAAAAAAAAAAACTCAATCTTTTTAACTTTCGGCTAAAATTCGGTTTCTATAGGCTGCAGTCAGTCTATAATATTCCTTCCTTCCTGCTACATTGTTGTATGAAAAGTGCCATACCAATAAAATGTGATTCGTTGATTGATAACGTTAATATTCATATGTTCTAAAAGGATATTCACAGTGCTCTGATACAACAAAATACCACAGTACATTCATACATCAGTAAAAAAAATATATATTTTAACATCATAACATTTCATACAAAGTAAAACATAAATATGGATGATGTGATAAAGCTGAAAGCTTTGGGGCAACTACTCAAAGAACCTAGAGGGATTGATTGGTCAAAGTCAGTTTGTATTGCTGTTGATTAATGATCATAACTAAATCATAAATACTTCAATCGTGATTAGCTATAGTGAGGTTATAGTCAGTTATATTTTTTTAATCTTATAAATTAAATGTTTTTCTGATGCATGACAGACTGACCCCCAGCAATGTGCAGAACTCCTTCCAAAATGTGGAGACAAACTGGGGCCCAGTCAGACTCCAAATCTCTGGGGAATCCTTGGAGACACAACACGTGAGAGAACATGACCTCGGCCAAACTTGGTCAGAGGTCTGAAGTGAACCATTTTGTTGGTGTTACCTTTAGAGGGGGCAACACTGTGATAAAGTACAGGGAGATCTCTGACCAGTGGTGCTGGGGAACAGGTAGTGGAAGCTGGACACTGGAGGCTGGCTGGCATGAGGACTTGCATCAGGCACATACACTGTAGGCAGCTACATAATCTTTCATAGCCATCCACCAGAAGTCTTGCTGAGCGATGAACAGCCTTAGGCGAACTCAAGGGTGATAGGCCATGCGAGCAGTGTAGGCACAGTGGATGACCGGAGAGCCGATACTGAAAGGCACAACAGTTTGGGGCCAACCAGGGGCAGCCTGCAGGTCCCGGTTGGCATTAATTATCCTCCTCTCCACCTCCCAAGTGTAAGCCTAGATAATGCTGGAGGATGGCAGGATAGTAGAGGGAGACTCAGGAGCAGGGTTAGAGTCAAACAGACGAGAGAGGGCATCAAGCTTAATATTTCTAGATCCTGGACGTTAGGTGAAAACAAAGTTAGCGCTAGAACAGGGCCCACCTGGCTTGCCTAAATTCAGACTTTTGGCTGATCTGATGTGCTCAAGGTTCTTGTGGTCTGTTGAAACTAGGAAACACTTCCAGCAAGTGCCACCACTATTCCAACGCCATCTTAACAGCCAGAAGCTCTTTGTCACTCACGTCATCATTTATTTAGGCAGGACAGCTTTGTGGAGAGGAAGGCGCAGGGATGGAGCTTGTTGTCTTTGGAGCGTTGAGACAGAACTGCCCCTATCCCAGAGTCAAAGGGGTCAACTCCAAAACAAACTGAAAGTAGGGGTCAGGTAGGGTGAGGATGGGGGCTGAGGAGAAGCTCTCCTTGAGCTTCTTAAAGGCTGTGTCGGCTTCAAGTCCACTGAATCTTGACATGGGGTTAGGTTAGAGCATAAAGGGGGGCAGCTATATGGCTAAAGTAATGTATGAAATGTTTATAATAATTAGTGAACCCCATAATTATCTGAACCAGCTTAGAGCTGGTGGGAGTGGGCCAAACAGTCACAGCACTAACGCTGATATATAGTCCGTCTGAATACCTTGCAGCGTAACCATAAAACACAGAAATTATACATTGTCCATATAAAACTCATATTTTTCAATTCATTCAATTCATATCCCCCATGGGGGTTTTCAGGGCTAGAAAGGTGAATGAGGATTCTACCAAAAATTTATTCCAAAGTAGCAAAGTTAATTTTTTGACCGAGACATTATTTTGTTTCGTACTATTGCAGATAAAATCATTTGACTTATAGACTTATTGGAGCTTCATGTGTGAACACAAACAGCTGAATTTTTCACTCTGTCTTTATCTATATTTTCTCCTGCCAGCACCCTAGTAT
Source organism: Labrus bergylta (assembly GCF_963930695.1). NCBI lineage: Eukaryota > Metazoa > Chordata > Actinopteri > Labriformes > Labridae > Labrus > Labrus bergylta. The sequence continues at coordinate 6,828,047 of NC_089195.1, read as the reverse complement.
TTTTTCTGCAGAAAGTCTGGGTGACCTGATGTGTGAACGGAGAAGGACGTAATCAGGAGAATTAGCCCCGAGCAGAGTAGGAGGGTTACTGATATTTATTCCCTGAAATCCGTGTACAACCATAGATTGTATGCACACGGCCGGTGCAGTCCACGTAAATGTAATTGAACTGCTGCATTATGTTTTCTGTTCCCCAGTTTGTGAATGCAGTGATTCTGTTGAACTACATGCATCATCATAGCATCATATGGGAAGTCTGATGCTTTGTCTGCCACTTCTGCATCATTCTTTTTACGTCATGTCTTGCCTTTGGAGACCCCTGTCCCCTCTCCCATTTGACAATGATAGTCTCATGCTGTGAAGTTCATGTGTGAACAACCAGATCTGGAAAATTTAACAAGTGCATATGCAGGATTATATGGGATTAAAATGTAAAAAAGTATTTAAAGTATAGCATAGTGTGGAATTTTCTATACTTACCACAACCCAGCATGTGTTTCAACCTATCCTGAATCCCGATAGTGGGGTAGGTTGTAACAAAGGAACACTGTGTATTTGACATCAATTTATGAGGTCTATGATGTTCTTGCAGAGGTTTGAATTTGCTCCATTTGTTTTTTTGTTTGTTCCAAAGTTTGTAAACTCTAGATAAAAAATTCTGCGAGTTACAGCTGCTGAAGCAAACTGTGTTACAACCAATCCATGGTCTCCCATACTATGAAAACATCCAAGTCCCATTTCTTTATTGCCCATATAGAGAGTAAAATATGTTGTTAATAACAACAGTGAATTTTTTCATTAAAATTCTACAAATATAACCATCCAAGGTTAAAAGACAGGAGTGCACACCAATGCTGCAGAGACACTCATGGAAATGATGCAAAAGGTTAAATGTATGGAAAATGTTGTACCCAAAGAAGACTTAGTTGTTAGAATGTTGATTGCTTGCCTTATAAAATAGCTCTTCAGTTTTGAATATGAAAGTAATCAAGCATGTTTTTTAAAAGGTGTTTGTTTAAAGGATGATTTGCGGTGTCTTCTGTCCACAGTGGTCCCAGGAGGTGAGGGGGCAGTCCTGCCTCAGTAGGCCGACACCACCTGACCAGTGCAGCATGGAGGGAGAGAGATGTCTGGGCAGAACACCTCACATTTTTCAGGGTGGGGTTTTTAAAGAGCTTCATCAAGCTGCATACAGTTATATATAGGAGGATTCATGAACTTCCTGTAATTTTTCTTCATAATAAAGCTTAGGGTGTGTCATTCATTTGATAAAGAAATATCTCCAGTTCCTTGTTAAAAACATGGGGGAAAATGTACTGGTAATAGAAAATATAGACTTTAATATGTAAAAGTCTTATAATAATCCTGTTTAATCTCCCTGTAAAGAAAATATATTTTAAAATATATAAAATAATAATATAAAATATATTAGTATGTGTTTGAACTTAACTTGAAAGATCACATGGACCTCTTTGGTTTTAATTCATTCACCTACAGGGTGGTGAAACTGGTTTGACATGCATGACTGAAGTTCAAACTGAGAACAAGACTGTACCTTTTGGTTGATAATTACAGGGTTTAAGTGATTCACATAGGCTATTTTAGTTGTAGTATTTGATAAGCCAAATATTGTCCCAGATGGTTGGAGTGTGGACCAATAGCTAAATTTCTCTTTAAATTATCTTAGAAATACTTAGTTCATTGTTCAACAGTTTACAAGAAGATAGAAGTAGATAATAAAACAATCTTGTGAGCACAAGTTAATATCTTTGTGCACAAGTTAATATATTTTTCTAATTGCTTAACTTTTAGATGACAAAAAAATGAAGAAAGATGAAAAAAGAAGAGATGTTAATCCCATCTTTAAATGCTTCTGCCTTCAAATTGCTTGTTTTCCTTCATTATCTTTCGCATATCAGCTTAGCCGGGTCGTGGTGGCAGCAGGCTAAGCAAGTTGCCCCTGAGCGATCCCAAGGTGTTGCCAGGCCAGAAGTTATAACCTAATCCCTCCAGCAAGCTCTGGGTCTACCCCTGGATCTTCTCCCACTTGGACGTGCCCAGAAGACCTCCCGAGGGAGGCGACCAGGAGGCCCCCATGTATCGCCACCCTATTGTGGTGGAGGGGTTTGCGTGTCCCAATGAACCTGGGAGCTGTGTCGTCGGGGGCACCCTGGTAGGGTCTCCCAAGACAACTTGAGGGTTCAGACAAAGAGCGATTTACAAACCTCCATGAAGACGCAGAAGGGGAACAAAGACACCTTGCCCAGAAGTGGAAGACCCGGGCATCTCTCTGGAGCCAGAGACAGCGAGTGTCTGGTGGCCCGGATTTCCTCCATGGGGCCCGGTCGGGTTCAACCCAAAAACACAACATGGAGCTGCCACACTGTGGGATGGGCATGGGGGTCGGGTGCAGTGCAGTGGCCTTGGTGGGCTGATCCTTGGTGGTGTAAACTGCAAGTTTTGTCCAATAAGAATATATCAATATCAATATATTTGTATTTGTAAAAAAAAAAAAACAATTAAGCAAAAGCTTTCCATTGACAGGAAGACAACTTTTGTTGAACAAGACCAATATTGAACTGCTCCAACTCTGTACAGCAAAGAAAGAATAAATGTTCCTTTATGAAAATTGAATAGGCTACATCTAATGAATTCAACAGAACAATTATCTGACATGAGAAGATGTTAATCAAACCCCTTGGACGTGTGGGGAGCATAGACTGTACATATTACATGCTGGTGGAGAGCAGTGGTACTATATTTGTGTTTTATTTTGAAGGTCCACACAGGAAATGGCTTCGGCTTTCTGTCGAGGCTGCTTCTCGACAGCTTCAGGAGACTTCGGCTCCGCTCGGAGGAACAGCGCCGCACTGTATGGTGGAGAACCGTTTTACCTTTTTACCTTTTTTCTGGAAACCGGCTGTATGATTAAGCTACAATCTTCAATGAGTAAGCATATCCCAGTAAGTAATATGTTTCATGTGGCTGCCATTTTGTTTCATGTTTGTTATTTCTTCGTCTTGTGTTCTTTAAATCAGTCCGTTATGGTTCACCAGCTGGCCTTCACGTTTCTCCGGTGAAATCACGGCCTCCTCGACACAAACCTGCTCTAATATCTCTGTGACCTGGACGTTTTGTGTTTAATATCCTATTTGACGGCAACATCTTTGAAATGCATGTTTGCGCCGGTTTATTTAAGGTTAACTAATGTATGTTCTTCATCATGGAAAGGAAGCGACTGTCGGATCTGCAGCTCAAGACTAGTCACCCGAAGTTCCTGTGTGTTAAAACGGAGGCATTTTTACGCGAAATAACTTCAAAACATTGCAGACATTTTGCACAAACTATCTGAAACAGAGTGCCCTCCTGCAGCTTTGACGAGGCGTCGTGTTTGTCACCTTAAAGAAACGTGTGTTTGTCCACCTCTCGGCTCTTGACAGGGCCTCCAACGTGATATGATGGCGCCCAGTCTACCCTCACACAAAGGACACTTTACAGCAGGCCTGCGTTTTTAACAAGAAGCAGTCTGCAGCATACGATGCCAATAAGACGGCTATTTACATTGTCTGTGTCGGAATATTATTTTTGCATGTTGCGCCGAATGGTAACCATCAATACATGTATGTGTGTATATATATATATATATATCATTTGGTTTTGACTCTCCCGTCTGCCAAACTATCTTGCCCTAATCGTTTCTACGAAATTTCTTCCAATCCTCTTGGTTGGAAAACATCATTGTCTCTGACTCCAACCATGTTCTGAGCAGCTAATATTTATAAATTATACACCATCCAATCCTAAAAACCAAATACAAACCTTATTCTGATAACAAAGAAACATTGCAGGTCCGTACATGCTGTGTGATGTAATAGTAATGCTTTGTGTATGTATGCATGTTTATGTTTTTATCTTTTAAGCTTCTGTCGTAGAAGAAAACAAATCTAAAGACACTGAAGTATCAGCACATAGTATTGATTTTGGTCTTTGTCAAGTAGGAAGAGCAAATATGGTCTGAAATGATTAGATCAAATTGGAGCTGTGGTCTTTGTTTTGTTAGAGGAGTTTAAGGGGACTTTGTGTTGCCATAATTGAGCTCAGTATTTTTCTAATCCAGCCTTCTTACTTAGGCTGTAATACATGGTATATAATTATATTATACACTGGATTACTGGAGAATTATACATCTGCTGGAAATGGCAAAATCAAAAGGATTGTATCTTCTAAAATGTCTTTTTATAAATAGGTGTTTATTTGTAAAAAATGTTTTAAAGAGGATGGTGTACTAAGTACTAAAACAAACAAAGGAGCTTAATCCACCTCCAATATAACCAAATGATTTCACTTTTTTCTTTTACTAAGGAAAACGATTCTTGCAAATACTGTGTTTCAGCAGGAGGTTATAAACACTACTGTCCACTTTTAGTATTTAAGCTGGAGGTAAATGGGGCCTTCAGATATTAACACCTTTCTACTCCTTGTTCTTGTTTTTATGGGAGTAAAAAGCAAGAACATTAAGAACTAAATGGCAGTGGATGCATTTGTGAGTCAGATTTGAGGTGTGTGTGTGTGTGTGTGTGTGTGTGTGTGTGTGTGTGTGTGTGTGTGTGTGTGTGTGTGTGTGTGTGTGTGTGTGTGTGTGTGTGTGTGTGTGTGTGTGTGTGTGTGTGTGTGTGTGTGTGTGTGTGTGTGTGTGTGTGTGTGTGTGTCCTGCTAAAGACCTCGTGGTGAGCTCAGCTCTCACTAATATGACCTAGATGTCAGAAATGACACATCTCTCCTATTGTACATCAGCGGCCATTAGGTAGGATGTAGCACAGCACTGCAGTGTGGCTTTATATAACAAAGTCAGAGGTATAGTTTATTGTTGATATCCCATATTTTCCCCTGGCCCTCTGTGATGCATTAGATCTCTTTTTAAGGCTTGTTGGACAAATGTCTCTTTCTACCTTAACCTGCTCAGAATGGGAATCAAAGCTGTACTGTACTCTTGTGGGGCAGTCAATAGGGCCTTTAAATGTTAATATTGCATAGAATCAAAGCAGTACAGTACCCTAAACAAAGTACAAATATAATGTTTTTATTAACACACATCATCTGGGAAGTTTTAAAGAGCATTTTTTCCACAAATTGTAATGTTAATCACAAAAATTTATAAGAAAAATAATAATCACTTGACGTCTTAAAAATATATTTGAAAATGTATCCTTGAGTCTTGGGAGCAGACGTTGTGTATTTTCCACAATTTACTGTCGCGTAAAGACATTACAGTTGATTCAGAAATGTTAAGGAAGAGAAGTGATGGTTGTAGGTTCAATTTAAATATAATTTTACTGTCACTTAATAATTATTCATCACAAAAGATTCTTGTGCTTTCTAGACTTGATTGATTCGTAGATAAACTTATTGGACTTGTTCAGAAACAATGAAGTGTTGGTTCTTGGAGATTCCTAAAGATGGTTTAAACTTTAACTCCCATAGAATCTAAGCCAATGTCCAAAGGAACAAGGGAAACAAACTTTGGAAAAAAGCCTTTTAACTAAAATGACATCACCAAAACAACCAAAACCCACCACAGTTCCTCTGTATTTGTACCTGTTTTAAACCCATCTCCTCCCTCCTTGTCCCCCTGTGTGTCCTGCAGCAGTTCTGTGGTGTTCTGGGTCACACATTTATGGAGTTTCTGAAGGGCAGTGGGGACTACTGCCAGGCTCAGCACGCTGCCTATGCAGACGAGTGAACAGCCAAACTCGCCATCGATCCGACGCACTTGAGCCAAAGGAGGGACCCCGGAGAGTTGGCAGGACCGGGAAGCCTCCCAGAACCAGCGACAACTCGGCCTGGATGGGGTAACTTCACCCGCTGCACACTGCCCTTGTTGGCTTCTGCCTGGCCAGAACCAAGGTGGAACCAGCCTTGGTTTCCCCCCCCCCCCTTCTTTTTCTTTTGTTTATTCCAAAGGAGAGGGTTTTGAGTTGTTTTCTCTTTTTGTTGGCCGAGAACTACACAAATTTCCCCGTTTTTGCCCATTGCAGCCTTCGTATTTTTAGCCTAGCCAACCTCGAAGGAAAGAAGAGCGGAGGATTTATGTTTCTAGGTTTCTAGGAGCAGATTTTTGTTTGACATTCCCTCCGAGTTTTAACTCCGTGCTTACATCAGTGTTATTACTCTGTGGAAGACTTTTGTTATTTTTAAGTTGTCACAATGGCTCGTATGAACAGACCTGCCCCTGTGGAGATCACCTACAAAAACATGAGGTTCCTCATTACCCACAATCCCACCAACGCCACCCTGAACAAATTCATTGAGGTGAGCCAAAGTGTCATTCTTCTCAAGTTTACATTTATATAGTCCGATAACGAGAGACTTTCAACTTTACAGATATCAGAGTTGACTTTCTCCTTGATGTCTCTAATAAGTATTGATTCGTGTTCGTACAGGAGCTGAAGAAATATGGAGTGACCACCGTCGTGAGAGTTTGCGAGGCCACCTATGATGCCACCCTGGTCGTGAAAGAGGGAATCCAAGTTCTGGTAAGTTCTGGTGATATCCATACATCTAAGCGTACTCATTTTACTTTTTCACATTTTTCCAGCTTTGACTTACATGAACAACGTACCTGGTCAGTTCTAGACTAGAACACAATGTTTAGTGCATGTTGCTGAAAGTCTTCCAATAATTAAACTTAAATGATAATATTGTGTTCACATCTTGGCCTGCTTTTCAGTTGTCCACATGTTGAATAAATCCATCAATTGAATCCAAACAAACCTACACTTATCTGGGTTTTCTATGACTATACAAACAGTCCGCCTCTCTTTAAGGATGCGTCAGACTTATATTTAGGGATTCAAATACTTAGGTAAGGATTATTTTCTATCCTCTATTTTCTGATTTGGCAAGGGCAGTATAACAGGAAGTCAGAAATTAGTTTGAAAAAGATCAATACAGTTTCCAAAAGCCTGAGTTTGTATCTTCACGTTGCCTCCTTTAATTCAAATATATCTTTATGATATATAATATCTACGTCTCATACATAAGAAGTTAAAACCAGGTAGAAAAGAAAATATCTGTTGATTAAACTATCGATCACTGCTCTCTTTGGTTCAGTTAAAGACATAAAACAGCTTTGTGACTCTAAACTCTTTAACAGATTCTTTCTGACACAACAGTGTAATTTTGATTAACACTTTATGTGTAACAACTGAAAAAATAGACTCTGATACTGAAAGACACAGTCCCTCATTCTACAACAACATTTGTGTTTCCCTGTAGATGGTTTCAGCTTTCACACTTCTTTTGTTATGGTTTCCGAGAAACTGGGCAGATGACATCATTTCCCTCTTTCTTCCCCCTTCTTCTCGTCTAGGATTGGCCGTTTGACGATGGAGCTCCTCCCTCCAACCAGATCGTGGACGATTGGTTGAACCTGCTGAAGCTGAAGTTCAGGGAGGAGCCCGGTTGCTGCATCGCCGTCCACTGTGTGGCAGGGCTGGGGAGGTGAGTGCTCGCTGTGGAGGAGGATTAAAGTATTATGTTCTTATCACACCGGATCATATTTTACACGTGATTTCTGATGCTTAGGGTTTGGCAAATAAAAGTGTGGCATTTTCCTCTGTTTGTATTTCTCTGAAGAATATCAAAATGGTTGTTATTGATGAATAGAAAATGAGTTAACAGCAGTTTTTATTTTCCGTCATTTAAGGCTTATTCAATCAAAAATGTCTGGTCCTATCTTATTAAGAGTGTGTTTAGATAATTTGTTTTATATTATTGTAATATACTGTGTGTATATATATATGGAGCTTCAGCACTCTGTCAAAAACTAAAAGTGTCTTACATGCCGGAATTAGAAGCTTTTACTTTACTGAAAATCTCAATATGGACTCGTTTTAAAATCTATAACTGGTGAAATTTTAAAAGATCTTGATATTTAAAGTTTCATACAGTGGTATGGTATTGAGTTTAGAAATTACATGAAGCAAATACGACAGTGTATCTTCTGTTGTGGTTTTATAAAAAGCAGGAGAGTTAACAGTCACATGGATTTCTGGTCATGACTCATACAATCACTCACATTTGTCCCACTTGTGTGTTTGCTCAGCTTTGACAACCTGCCAAACTGTTTTCATCTAGTTTGCTATAAACTGATCCAAGATTCATAAAAAGCTAAATGTCAACTCCCTACATTTTTAATTTGGTGTTTTCATAAATAACAGACAAAAGACCAAAGCTGGTGCATTATTAACCATGGCCTTATCTTTCTTCACATATTAAACACCAACAAACAAACAAAAAAATCAAAGCTACAGTCTTTTTTCAAATCATCTTTCTCTTTAAGGATGATCTCTTAATGTTGTCAGACTCTAAGAATAAGAAACAAAAACAAAACCTTAAATTGACGTATTGTGATCTGACATCCATGATGTCATCATGGATGAAGATGCAGCAGTTACAACAAACTCAAAACATGTGTAACTGTTAGTCGTTATGTTTTTTTAAAATGGAGCTCAGGTTAAAACAGCTGAATTCCCATTTCAGCTCAGCTACAGATTAACATTTTTGATCTTGAATTACTATGAAAAACCCTGAATAAATGTGTTTCTGCTGATAAATGAAACTAGACATGAGCAGTAAAATGACTAGTTTTGAATTAAATCAATTAACAAAACAAAAAAACATCTTTTTAACCAACATACTTGGTCTGTTTTGTTCCTCTGCAGAGCTCCTGTTCTGGTGGCACTGGCCTTGATAGAATGTGGGATGAAATATGAAGACGCTGTCCAGTTCATTCGACAGTAAGAACACGTGACTTTTTGAACTTTAAAAAGTTAGACTGAACTACAAGTTGGCTCAGAAGAATTTCAAGTTTTGTTTGATGTATTTACCACTAAGTGAAACTGTATTTTTCAGGGTTATACTGTTTTCATATTTAGAGGAATGTTTTTTTATAGTTATGTCTTTATATATAACTTTTTTCAGTATTAACTAAAAACACTTTTAAAGATTCTTCATATTTGGTTCTCTTGGTTCTTGAGTGCAGGATATGCAGGGGCAGTACATTTTACAGTTGAATACGTCATTAATTGGAGCTCTCTGTTGTGCAAACATGTAATAGAGACCCGACGATCCCTCAAACATGCAGTATCTGTGATCTGTGTCCTCTATACACAACATATACTTTGTATGAACCTCCTGCCATATGCTCACTATAGTTATATCACTATATAGTTCAGTTATATAGGCCATATATATAGGCCAGTTTTGAGATTTTCCTGCCTTTCTGTAAGTCATATTTTCACAGAATCTGAGTGTTTGTGTTAAAGCAAGCAGCCATGAGTCAGTACTGTAAATAGTTGAGGTATCAGATGGTGAGATAAGAGTGATTCAGTGGGAGGAGTGGAGAGTGCTTCATAGTGTGATGTGTCATCCCTTGTAATGTTTCCAGGTCTCACGTGTTTACTTTGAAATGATGGTTTTGGATTTTTATACAAAGCTAAAAGAATAATGTTCAACATTAAACATATTTTGCCCGTTGATTTGTATGTCATGCCAATTGGTTTAGGATTGAATCTTTTCAGATTAATAATAATGAGCTGCTTCTCCTAATTATTTTCATTTTCACTCAATCTGACAACTATTTCCCCAAAGAACAATTTAGTCTTATTGTCAAAACTATATATATATACTAAGCTCCCAAAGCCTTGCTGCAGAGCTTTATTTGGTATATTTAATGGTTTTCATCTCCAACTCAATTTCTTTTGGGAAGGAGAACTTGACTGATAATTGCACTCGGTGTTACATCATTGTGAAAGATGAACATTTAGGGTTATATAGGGTATATATCTCTAAAAGAACACAAATAACTATTGTCTGCCTTTTTACATAGCTGCTGTTTTCAGAGTATATATATATAGTATATAACAAAGAGCTTCCAGATATTCTGTTTACTTCTCGTGATAGAAACTAAAGAATGATCCAAATCTGCTGAACTGATCTTTATCTGTGTCCTTTTGTTTTCTACAGGAAGCGTCGGGGAGCATTCAACAGCAAGCAGCTGTTCTACCTGGAGAAATATCGTCCAAAAATGCGCCTGCGCTTCAAAGATTCCAACGGCCATCGAAACAACTGCTGCATCCAGTAAAGCCAAACCCCGAGCCACGCCAACCCCCCAAACCATCCACCCCCAACATCAGAAAAGTTAAATTCAACTTCACTGGCTTATCACCTGGCAGTCTTGTTTTCTGAGTTATTGTGTTGACGTTTTTTTTGTTTTTGTTTTTCAAAAATACCCTTTCCTGCCCCTGGTTCAAAATCAAGTGTCATAAAAAAGAAAAGAAATGATTTGTGTGTAACGGAGTCACCGTATTTTCTCTTCATGTGCCCAAAAAAAGAAAAGAAAAAGAGGTTAGTTCAGAGTTGTGTATCGTTGTAAAGTGGGATTAATTCTCTGCATCCCAAAGATTCTGATTGGTCAGTTTACATCACCTGAGAATGTACTTAAATAGACAACAGACTTTACTTTCATGTTACAAATTATTATAATCCCTGTACAATTTATGGGATCCGTTTCCAGACTGACGAGACAGAGGTATGCCTTCCTTAAGATCAGATGGTTCATCCATTAATGCCTTACAATCGAAGTGGAACAAAGGCAATCGAGGCGGGAGTCAACCCCCTCTGGCATTTGGTAAAGGTGTTTCATTTTTCTACTCGGAACAAAAAAAACGTTGCCTTTGTCTTGTGCAGGAAGTCTTACACTCACTTATGCCCTTTCAGTAACTATTTTTAAATATAAAACGCTTAATTGTTGCAATATTTATTTGTCAATTGAAAGTCTAGGACCTTGTTTATTTTCTCTATCAAATCTTCTGTTTACTTATTAACTGCCATGTCAGAAAATGTGATTTTCTTTTTTCTTTTTTTGCTTCAAACTGGACTTCCAACGTCTGCGATATTTTGTATGCCTTTTTATTTGATGTCCGTAACTTAAGACTTGGATACTTGATGATTTTATGTATTTGAAAATGTGTACTATTATTATTAGGTTGGCTATTTATACTATCAATGGATGTGTGATTTAGTACCGTGAGCGACAGTTGTAACTGTTCACCAACTTGTGAGAGTACATTAAATGATACACTGAGAAACAAAAGAGTGGATGAGTGGTTATTATTAAATCACATCTATCACATCTCTTTATTTCAACACTTTGTAAATAAAAGACAAGACTTGAATGAAGAGTTTCTTGACTTGTCCTAACTTTAACCTCTTATCAGCTTTCTTTGTACTGTGTTTATCAGTAACTTCACTGAAATATTGCAACACAACCCTTAAGTTTCCTTACATCCAGTTGCAGCTATGAACAGCAGGCATGCTGTGTGAGATGTGTGATCCATGCTGAAGTTAATGAGGTTGGGAAAACAATTTGGTTTATTGAAAAAGTGTGCTTCTTCTGAAATAAACAGCTCAAAGGACTTCGTGTCTTGTCAAATAAAACGAAAATAAGCAGCAGAATGTGGTCTAAGTGTTATCAATTTGCATTAAGATTTAAACTCAATTGTTTTGGATGATGGGGTGCCACCTTGTGGTTATTGCTAACAATGCACCCTTGAGCATTAAAATCCAATCCTTTATAAACCCTTAAAACATAGTTATGTGCATGTTAAAATGATTTCTTGTTCTCTTATTAAAATCCATTAGATGATATAGAACCTAAGTACTTCTTATTTACCTTGACATGACAGCATCATCTCTATCAATGATAAGTTGTAAAATAAACATTCAGTAATCAAAATCAACTCGCTACGCAGGTACAATCAGCTCAGGTGAAGAGAACACAAGGACCCTGTTCAACATGGTCATCAGAACCCGAACGCTTAACCAGCAACTGACTCCAAACATCCGGCCTCTCCCAGTGTTCTCACCCACTTTCTCCCACTCTCTTTTTTTATTTTACTTTTTCAAGATTTTAACTTTATTGTAGAGATAGGACAGTGGACAGAGGTCGGAAATCAGGGAGAGAGTGGGGAATGACATGTCGGCAAAAAGCTGCATACCTGGAGGACCATAGCCTCCGTATATGGGGCACGCACACTAACCACTACGCTTCCAGTAGTAGCCCAGCTCTCACTCACTTATACGTTTCAAACTTTGCTCTGTTGCTGAAATATCTAACAAGATCCACAAATCAAAGCCATCTACCTGTCTGTTAGAATGTCTCCCTAATGTCCTGATAAAAGCCAGCTTACCCTCTGTCCTCCCTTTCGTCCTATCTCCAACCTAACTTTCCTATCTAAAATCTTCAAAAAAAACAGTTGCATCTCCAGTTCATACTAACTTGACAGACAATAACCTCTATGAACAATTCCAGTCTGTTTCCCCCCCACCTCCATAGCAACAGTCCCCCAACAGAGACAGCACTGTTAAAAGTCCGGAGTCAGCTGCCATGATTAGCTCATTTGTGATTTTTACCCTCATCCTCCTTGATTAGAGTGCGGCCTTTGATACCTTATCTCACAACATACTCCGTGACAGACTAGCTTCTATTGGAATCGCTGACACACCCTTGCTCTGGTTTACATATCTCTCTGGCCGCACTCAGTTCAATCAACTCAAAACCTTAAATTCCCACCCATTTCCAGTCACTACCGGTGTTCCTTAGGGTTCTGTCCTTGGCCCCTTTCGGTTCATCATCTATCTACTTCCTCTTGGTCATATCTTCCGTAAATCTAATCAAGTTATTTTGCTACGCGGATGACACCCAGTTCTACCTGTCCATCAAACCTACCTCCTCCCTCCTGACTTCTTCCCTGTCTGACTGAAGACAGGAAATCCAATCCTGGTTCTCCTGTAAGTTCCTCAAATGAAACAGTGTCACAACCGAGGTTCTTCACATTGGCACCAAATACACAATTTAAAACCTTGACAGTTTTTCTCTCTCTATTGATCACTACTCAGTTTCTCCCTCCCCTCAGGTTAAGAGTCTGGATGTCATCCTCGACAGCGCACTACCATTCCAACCTCACATAAAAAATGTTTTACTCTGTCCGCATATTTCCATCTACATAACATTAATCCCCTCCGCCCTTCCCTCACACCCAACAGTACCGTACCGCCATTCTGGTTCACACCCTGGTTACGTCTCGCATTCATTACTGAAACTCCCTTCTCTTTGGTCTTCTGGCAAGTCCATCCACAAACTTAACTCTGATGCCGCTCGCATCATTTCCAGAACGCCCTCCATTAATTGCATCACTCCTGTTCTTCAGCTCCATTGGCTCCCAGTCAAATATAGTATAGACTTAAAGATTCTGCTCTTCAACTTTAAGGCCTTGAATAAACGTGTGAAATTATCACAACCTGAATCAATTAAGTATTCAAAAAATGTAACTCTGGAATGTATATTTTATGATACACTGAATCTTCTGACATACAATACTCCAATAACTGTTTCAATAAATTACAACACCAAATAAAAATAAAAACATGTTTAACCTCCCACTTCAGGTTTACCTTGTAGGAAGAAGCGTCTTAAGCTGTTGAACATAATGATCAAACTAAATGTTTATAAGTGTAGTCTTGGTAGTTTTTGGCCAGGCTTGGCTATAGAAAACATGCAAAAGGTTATCAAAATGTGTTTATTTCCTCCTTTGTACAACTTGAAGATGTCACTTTGAACTTTGATATAATAAATAAGAAGTCATAGAAAACTGCTAACCGCCATCCAGTCACAAAAACAACAGTCGTCATGACAGAGATATCATTAAACATATTCAACATTTAGGGGAAAAAAGGGATTTAAGTGGATAAACAACAAAGATACAACAAAATGTATGTCATCCAGCAGTGTAATTTTTGTATTGACACATTTACATAAACATACAGAAAACTTTTGGACTTGTCTTGTTGTTGCTCAGAAAGAAATGGGACTGGTAGTTTTATACAAAAACAGTGAGCTCTTAATTTTTCAGCTTTTACTGTACAGAGATGGAAAAATTGAGGTAATTTTTTTATGCAAAGGAGCTTCAAAATGCGAGGTGTGCTGTTCATTGTCCACCTTTATAACCACAAAGATGGCTTCAAGAGATAAAAATAACTTCAAGACGAGAGGACCAAATGAAAAGAAGAAACATACAAACCAAGTGACAAAACCAAATGGTTTTCCTCCAGTCTCTCAGATTTCTACTCTGACTCCTCCTCACATTTCATTTGGGCCCTTCATGCCGGAGTCCTTTGCAGAAACTGGCGATGCCACCATGGGTAAGATGCACTGTGACGACTCACAGTATCCGTTCAGACCTGGAGTACCAGGAGGCCCAGGAACGCCCACTGCTCCAGGAACACCACGGGGTCCTCGCTCTCCATCACGGCCATTTGTGCCATAAGCTGCCCGACCGGCATTACCTGAAAAAATAGAAACAAATAAGAACCCAGGTGAAACAATGACCTAAAGGCTTTATATGCCTTTTTTCACACTTAAATGTAATAGAAATCAACTATATCCTCTGAAAATAACTCTGTGATTCATGACTGTCTACAATGGGTGTAACACCCGAGTCCCACTGTCTGTGATGTTTTCAGAGTTTTCAGAGTCCTATCTTCAGTTTGTTTACATCGCCGGGACAGCCGGCTGATTCCTCCCCTCGTGTATAAAAGTTGTTTAATTGAGGGACTAGAGAAAAGAAGAATAACATACTGTACTCACTGCTTAACTGTGTTTCTAGATCACGCTCATTTCAGGTAAATTTGCATGCAGTGTGAAGATACGAGCATAATAAAGATCGCTAGCATTAGCATGCTAACACAACAATGCACCACAAGTTGTTTTGGTTTCATGCTGGTGCTCATGGGCGACATCTGCTGGATCAAAAAATCGCATATAAAGCCTTTAAAACTAAGTCACATATAATATTAGGTCTTAACCTTTAAATCGAAGCAATTTTCAAGTTACTGTGGAATCAAGCCGTTCAAGTCATTAATTACAGTCACGGGCCAAATCATTAAAACTTTGCTAATGCATCCCATTTTCTACATTTAAAAGTTTAAAATTTAAAATGAGATGTGTTAATGTCATGCTTGTCATTTACCTGGTAGACCAGGGGCACCTGGAGCTCCTTTGGCTCCTCTCTCTGTAGGTCCTCTATCCCCTTTGTCACCCTGATCACCTGCAGAGAGGAAGCATGATAATTAACACCAAGAGGATAACATTTAATTTAATTGACCACATTAAGCAGAAGTTCAAGCTCAGACTTCACACCTCATCTGTTCCTTCATTAACATGAAGATGAACCTGATTGGTCTCTGAGGGGGAATGATGTAAAGTTCAAGTATGTGTAGGATGGTGTAAAAGAAAAGGGTAGGAAAGTTAAACTAGTTTAAAAAATATTTGGATAACATGTTTAACCTCTAGTATTCTTCATACTATACAGCTGTAAACTTCTGCATTACTACACAGTATACTATCTGCTGTAAAATATTTTGATCCAAACCTTACCTTTGATTCCTTTGCGACCCATCACCCCAGCTGGACCCTTCAGACCGGGCAGTCCTCTTGAGCCGGTGTGTCCAGGGAAACCGTTCTCTCCGGTGACTCCTGGAGGTCCAGGAGGGCCAGGAGGACCGGGAAGCCCTGAGATACCTGACTCAGGTCTACTGAGGCTGGCTGCTAGCTGGGCCAGCTGCTCTGTGACACATGAGGACAATTTAGACATTTAGATTTATAACAACAAAAACAATCATGAATATCTGAAGATTTAGAAGTTGCTTTCTCTTCATTATATAGGAGAGAGTGATCTATCTTAATCTTGCCAGTACCAAAACATTTTTTAAAACCAAGACTGCTTAGTCTGATATAAATGTACATTTAATTGATCAACTACATGAAAGTTTCCTTACATAATATGTTAAATAGCTTTGATAGCCAAGGCTTAAACCTAAATGCCATTTTCTTTTGCTTCTGATCCAAGTTAAGAGTTAGTGTGGAGAAATTGAAAACCACAAATGTAGAATTAACAATCAATTAAAAAAAGAGGAAAGTAAAGATAACAAACTGGGTGATAACAAACACTTACCTTGCATTACCCTCATGCAGACTTGTTTGATATGTGTGTCTGTTGGGGTTTTTCCCTTAAAAATTAAGGAAACAAAAGACAGAGATGAGACATTTTTTATTTACGTATATTGTTCAGTTTTTAGCATGATGTTTTTTTTCTCACTATAATTTTTTTTTTCTGTACTGTGAGATGCATTTCTTATAATAAATGCGCTTTAAAAACAATGTTCATTATAAAACTTTTTTTTTTTTTTTGCAAATATTGTATGGAAACATAGGCTGGAATAATTGCCTCAGTAAAGCAAATATATTTAATTCCATCAAACTTAACCCATTATGAAAAACTCTCCTGAAACATTAGGTGAGTTTTCTGTGAAGTATTATCAAAACTTTTTAGTAGGATTATGATTCTGAACATTGGCTATCTTATTTTTTTATCTTAAACAGAACAGGGAATTTAGTCCCTGATTTACGACAACCAGAACTTTCGTTCAGTGCCAAGCAAATCTGATACAGCAGAGAGCTGTCACACAATAGTCCAGAGATAAAATGTCTCACCGCTGGGCCCTGACCCCCAGGCAGGCCTGGTACCCCCATGTCTCCCTGCATGCCGCGAGGTCCTGGCTGGCCCAATTTGCCTTCTTTACCCTGCTGTCCTCGGCCACCCTCTGGTCCTTTATTTCCTGTCTCTCCTGGTGGACCTGTCTGAAATCAACAGCAGCAGTATAAGATGACGTGATGACAGCAGACACTAGCACTTTAAAGAGGACATATTATCCCCTTTTCCACCTTTTCAAACAGTCCCCTGTGTTCTAAATAAAACATCTGTAGTGCTTGGGTCAAAATATAACATGAATCAAGCACCAGAGGAGGTTTGTGACCCTGTATAAACCAGCTCTCTCAGAACGCTCCGTTTTGGTGTGTGTGTTTAAATGTAATGAGCCCCCCTGAGTTTTCCCAGTAGACATCAATCCTCTGTAGCGAGAATAAAAATGGCAGACCTGCGCAAAAATTTTGTTCTAGGCTGGGGATGGAGTCCATGGGTGGAGATATCAGGGGAGGGGAGGGTATTATTTTACCAGAATCCAGCTTGTGTCATCACAAGCTGAGCAAATTTGAAACGGAGCATTTTTCAGACAACAAACAAAGGACTGGATGGGTTTATTTCATATGTTGTGGGTCAGTAGACACTCAGGTTACCCAAATATTCATTCAAAAACACTGTAAAAGTGGATTTAAGAGATCAATTTAAGAGATCAATTAGCAAACACATCTAAATATCTACACATGGTAACCTTTAACAGGTGACATGTTGGTATTTGTTTCAATAAAAAATGTATCTTATAGGTGAAATGTAGGAGTTTGATTTTAAACAAGAAGGAAACAATGTCATTTGTGGTTTGCTGCCAAAAAAAAGACCAAATCCAGACAATAATGGACCAAAAAGCATTGACTGTCCAATGTCCTTTTGTTGCTCCACAGTGAAAGCCATAAACTATACAAAACATGGTCTCAGTCTAAGTAATGTCATCCAAGGACATAATGCAATGAAATTGATATCAGACAACTAACAAGGACCCTACGAGAATCATTCAGTCAGTAAAAACGATGTAGGTCAACATACCGCTCCTTTCTCTCCTGGTTCTCCTTGATCCCCCTGAAAGATACAAAAAAAGTACGTCACTGTTTATTTGTCTGTAGAAAGATCCATTCAGAATACATGTTTAAAAGAAATGTTCACGTCATAGTACCAGAATCGTTTTATATCTTAACAACTGTTAAGTTGAAACTTCAGACTTTTCAGGACTCCTTTTGTGTGTTTCCATCAGGTCACCTCAAGTGTATCAGCATTATTTCCTGGTTTATTTTGTTTTTACTTTCCCAGTGGTACTGTATTTGGATTTTTATGTTGCTTGTTTAATAGAGCTTATCACCATATTTAAAAGGCAGGGTGCTTGTGTGATGCAACACATTTCCATATGAAGTAACATTTTGTTGTGTTTTGTCAGGACAGAACTAACACAGAAAGCACAGTCCTCCCACATAATCAATTCACTTCCTGCGTCTTCATGAGCCTCATCCCCGTATTGAACTAATCCTTTATTAAGTGGTGTAAGAATAATGAAGAAATTTTGTTTTTAACTGTGAGAAATTAATGAAAAAGCCTTCTTAAATCGGAACATTTCCACATAGGCTTGGTAAAAAATTTGATTCACTATTTTTCGTCACAGAAACGTGGCGGCCAATTGAAAAAATCTTTTTGCCTACATGTAATTTATAATAAGTACAAGTTACCAGCTACTGGTTCTTGTGCATAAAACATAACCTACATTAAATCGGAAAAAGCACCCATATAATATTTTCACCACACAACTTGAAGCTAGTGAACAAACCAAAGTTGGAAGCACGCCTTCTTAACCACATCATGGGACCGTATGAGGATAATGTCAACGCAAGGTTGGTCTCAGGCGACTTCATCATGTTCATTTCTGTGTTTGTAAGGATTCCCAGCATTGGTTTTCTATAACTTGTGTTCTTGCATTTTGCCTTCTTTCTGACAGTTTTGTTTTCTTGTTGTCTGACGGTTGTGCAATGAATCTTGTTGTGCCAGTAAAGACTGTTTTATATCACTATACTAGTCTTGTTCGCTGCATGGAGCATTTGAGCTCTGTTATTCCTTTCCAATTTCCAGTCGTTACATATTCCCGGAGACACACTGATGTCTGCATGAAAAAAATGAATTAACATACAGGTGTTTCAGTACTCGATCACTCACCAGTTCTCCGCTCTCTCCTGCTGTTCCTTCAGCACCTGAAGGTCCCTGAAATGAAGATGCATGATAGATTTTTGGCATTTTGTGTGCTCCATCTCAGCGCTCTCAAGTTCAATATTACGATTAATAAAACATACCTGTTCTCCCTGTGGACCGTCAAGACCAACTGCACCCTGAGAAAAACAGAACAAAAAGAATACTTAACAATCAAAGCTGTTGAATTATTCTGAGCAACTAAAACTGTAAAATCTATAATAAATTAAGAACTTTACATACACAAGAATTGTTTGTTCCTTGTTCGGTCGGATTTGACATTTAATTCATACCTTCACATAGAGACTCATGGTTACTTTAATTTTACCTTTTTGTGGTCCTCACATTGAACTTGACATTTTGTTTCAATAATCAGCATTTTAAAAATGAACTCCTTTAAAACAGCAGTATTTGTCTACTTGGGAGCAGCAAAAAAAGTGGGGTCATCATTCAAACCTTCTACCAGCCCCCCCTTTAACAGATGAAGATATCCCCCC
Source organism: Labrus bergylta (assembly GCF_963930695.1). Lineage (NCBI taxonomy): Eukaryota > Metazoa > Chordata > Actinopteri > Labriformes > Labridae > Labrus > Labrus bergylta. The sequence continues at coordinate 6,808,690 of NC_089195.1, read as the reverse complement.
CCCCCCCCATCCTTCACCATACATATTAACATACACTCTTTGCTAACAAATTCCTAGATTTTTAGAATTTATCTAAGATTTATATTCAAATACAGCCAACAAATGTGTCCTCTTTTTCCCTGGCGGAGCTTAGAAACGATAAACGAGAAAACGAGTATGATGGGGACAGTTAATGACACAAACAAAGGCTGGGTCCTTCAGAGGACAACATTCAGCAACCCAGACTGAGTGTGGCGTCAGGGGTAAATGGCTACAGTGAATGAAATCAGTGTGTTCACTTATATTGCATTTTTGTGATGTAAGCCAGGGTACTTAAAAAAAGAAAAAAAGAAAATTAGATGTAGATCTACAACTTCTTCATCTTGATTTTTGGGCTCACTTCTAAACTGTATTTATCATGCTGTCATTTTTTGAGTTTCTTACTCTTTCGCCCTTCTGGCCACGATAACCAGCTGGACCTGGAAGTCCTGGGAGTCCTGGATCCCCTCTGCTTCCCTGTAAAATACACAAGTACAAAATAGTAAAGAGCCCTTCGAGTACTAGTTAAATATACAGAATGCACATGCCCACACATTAAGTCATAACACAAGACCAAGTGTGTGAGGCTCAGAAAACTTGACCCAACCACAGAAAAAAGGAAAACATTTTGAGTGTCACATCATCTGAACGGAGAGCTTCAACCTGTCCACCCTCCCTCACATGTTTCTGGGTGTGTGCGGGTCCTGATTGTGGTGAACTGTGGGCCTACAGGTTTCAGGCATTCCTGGGGAACAGAGAGCTCTTTCAGGGGTTCTCAGCTTCTTTTCCTGCCCCCAATTCCCCCCCTGATCTGCAATAAACCCCCCTTGGGCTTTCAGATTTCTGTAACAAGGGGCTATTCATGCCCGCTCACCGTTGGATTAGAGACTTAACAGCAGGGACAGGAGTTCATAAAAGAGCTGCCACTCTTTCATAAAAGCATAGTACAAGGCTTCACTTCCCAGATACTGTACAAAGTGTATCTTGGTGAATGATCCTCATGTTAAATAATACATTTCAGGATAATAGAAAGTATTTGTGGACATTGATTGCTTGTTTTGTATTTCAGGGTTCCAATCTCAAGGTCGGATTGAGCTAAACTCTCAGCACAGAGCAGGAGGTTCAGCTGGAACTTTGTTACTAAATTTTACCTTGTCCTGATTTCATGGATACCACTTCCCGTAACAGTATTACAACAATCTTGTTGTTTTCCTCTGAGGTTTAATTGGTCTAAACCCTTGATGTTTGTCAGCAGGCCAGAAGGAGATCTCAGAAGCTCCAAAAAGCTTACAGAAAGATTTGATTTGACAAAGTCATAGTGAAGGTCTTACTTAAAATGACTCCTTCTTCAAAGTTTTGTCCCCTTTTTTGGCTGTGTGAAATGTATTATTTACTACATCTTTATTTATAAAAACATCAAAGGAACAATGTGGACAAATGACACATTCTGAATTTCTGAATATAAAACATGGGTGTGATAGGGGTTTTCAGTTCATACAACCCAACATTTTATCGTTGATGGTAATAGTAAGTGAGAACGCTTGAAGTATCACAAGCATCTTCTTTAAAACTTTTTGTATAATATAACATAAACTGTAATTCAACAGAGAGCTGTTTGGAGTGCCACAGGATTATGTGCTAGAGCCACATGCTTTATGAGAACTTCTTGAGGCTTTCATTAAACAAACTTTTGGTCCTACTTTCTGTCTTCATCTAAACATTTTGTTCTTTGTTCATATATAAAAAGTATTCAGATCATTATTAAGATGATCTGATGAAACTGTGTACATTAATGAAATACATTTTACTGTAATCAAATATGTAAAAACATGGGGTTATCTGGAGTTGATCTTGCCTTGATCAAACTGGTGGGACTTAACTTGTAAAGCACTGATAAAGGAGTGTGTCAGAAATTGGTGTGAATTGTATTTGAAGTGTTGTTTATACTTTATCCTTTAAAATTTAGACTAGTAAGGTCTTACCCTGGCTCCTGGTAACCCGGCAGGTCCCTGGTGTCCTCTTTCTCCTCGATCTCCCTAAAAGAAAATAGAGAGAGAGAGAAGTAAAATCTGGGTAGAAACACAAATAGATTGTGTAATATTTGTTCGCTGAGGCAACAGAAAGTTTGGTTTGTTATCAGCTGATGTCTTGACTTTTTGTTCATTTGTGAGCAAGCCAATAAAGTTGTGTATTATTCCAAAGTAAATAGTTTGATCATCATTACTTTACTTTCCCAGTGGAAACCATTAAACCATTATCAGTCAAATTTAAATAGTGGCCTCGTCCAAATCTTTTTTGTTTAGAGGGGTACACAAATATATTCCCTATCTCAGAGATGGAAACTGTATCTTACAGTTTTTTTTGTGAATGAAGTTGACTTACTGGTCCTCCTCGGGGTCCCACAGGTCCGACTTCTCCCTGCTCACCACGCTCGCCCTTATAACAAGCAATCATCCAATCATTATCAGAGCAGAGAAACCGAATAAAAGTTGAGGAAATTTCCCCAATTCTATTAATAAAATAAAAATAATAATTATTAATGCTAAATCACTGTTTCAAAGAAGTGTTTCCTGCTTTTTAATTTAAAGCTCCTAAATGATATGAACTTTTCTGTAAAACAACAATTGTGTTAAACGCATACTTGTTTTCCTGGTGACCCCATCAGACCAACAACTCCTGGATCACCTGTGACACCCTTGGGACAAAAAAAGAGACAGCATGGTTTGAGGAGATGTCTACATTTGGCCTATTTTTGTAGTAGAAAAAGCTGTAAATGATGGAGTTTCTTTGTATTGTATACATTTTGATCATACCTCTACACCAGCATGACCTTTTTGTCCATAAGCGCCTGGCAAACCCTGCAGTCAGAAAATAGGATCAACATCTAAACTCAAACGTCACACTGATATTAAAGCATCAGGGGTCAGCGGTTACACTTACAGGAAGCCCTTGAGGGCCTGCATCACCTGGAGCCCCACTTTTCCCTGGAAGACCCTAAAAACAACAGAAACAGAACGGGACATTTAATGAATGCAAACTGCCACATCACAATCCTAAAGCAATCTTCTTTAACTCTCAAAGACTGTCACTGTTCACACAAACTACTGTGAAATGTTAATTAAGAATAACAAATATTTGTTACCTTCGACGCTGGCAGCCCAGGTATTCCCTCACGTCCGTCTGGACCATGGAGGCCCTATCAATAAAATAAATCAGAGGTTTACATAACTGATTATACAAATGAGCCTCTGTTTAAATAAAGAGAGCACTCAGAATAAAAGTGGTAAAAAGTATCAAGCTATTGAACAAATATGATGCATACATGTATTTTCATGCCAATGTGTGAAATACTGTAGTAAGAATGTAAGACCTTATTTAAACTTGTTTTAATTGTTACAGCTTGTGCTTAATCCACTCAGATTGTTCCAGTGTTAGACTGTAATAGATCTCTTGACTTAGACTTAGATTTGCCTATACTGCTAATGAACACAAGAAAAGGAGAGATGATCCTCCTCTGCTGACATTTATAGTGAGCATTTTCCATTAACAAGATGTAGTAGTGTTTTGTAAAAAGAGAAAAGCTATTCATCACTGAGTGTAATGTTTTCCATTTAGATCATTGATATTAGGTATGGAACATTCTTGGATGAAGTAATAGCCTCTGGGAGCGATGGGCACAATTTTTGAGGGCTTCAGGCTTGGCCAGCAGTTAGTGATGAAAGACTTGAAGCCGACACTTCGCTTTCTGTGTGTCGTGTGAGAAACAAAGCCTTAGGGTGGATCATTGGTGGTTAGATGACTGCTGATGGTTTCTGGGTTTTCATTTTGACCCGTGAGTTCCCCCTCTTCTGCTCTCCCCTTCTCCACACAGACTGTTTTCTGCATGCAGGTAATTCCCGCTAAAAGTTAATCTGATACAAATTTGACAATAATGTTATACTAATTTAGATAAAATTTCCCTGTTAACTCCCAAACCCTACGGAGAGAAAGATAGTTCATGGGAAGAAACAAAGTAACGATATAATACTCCCATTCAAGAGCTGTAACTCCATCAACTAGCGTAAATTTGAATGTAGAGGGCCATTAGTAAAGAGGAAAGGAGATATATTGATTTATAGGATAACATCTCACAGGCTCTCCTTTTGGCCCAGGTACTCCTCTGATTCCAGGTGGACCAAGATCCCCCTATGACGAGACAAAGAAGTAACCAACAAATCAATACCAATGCTGTTGATACATATCCAGTGGAAACAGGATTTAAGGACTTTTTTCATCACAGGTGAAGAAATTATTGTTAACTCTATCAGTGTTAATTGTTAACACTGTCACTGTCATGAGCGCTTCATTCTCTCAAAGCTGTTGTCGTGGGGTTTATTTGTGTTTAAGATCTTACATGAACTCCTGCTGGGCCTGGCTCACCGATGGCTCCTCTTTGGCCTCGATCACCCTGGAAAAAAAAAGTTGTTGCTGTTTTTATCCAAGTTTTGTAAAAATAAATATAAGTTGTTTAACAGAGATGATATTAAATGAGTACTCACTGGACCTCCCTGAATTCCCTGAGGACCTAAATCACCAGGTTTTCCCCGAGGTCCCTGTTTGTACAGAAATATAACAGTTAAAGTCAAACAAATGTTTATTGAAGATGCCTTTTCAAGCAGATTAATGGTTGGTTTAAAGTTTTAAAGCATTAAATATTAAGCTTGTTGTTTCTTTCACATTGCCAGTCCGAGGCGGGATATATTTACAACCCTGATACACCTCGCTTGGAAAGTGTAACGCACAGAAGCATTGGGGCAAAGTCATTTTGCCCCTGATCAGCTATCAGACGTTTAACAGAGGCGTAACAGTCGAGACAGTGGCAATGTGTAAAATCGGCGGGGCAGAACAGCACAATTTATACAATGTTATAAACAAATGTTTATATGAAACATGTGTTGAATTCATGAAACATCGCAGCAGTTCATGACTTTTTGATTTCTTACCCTGTCCCCTTTGGAGCCCAATATTCCTGGGAGGCCTCTTGATCCACCTGGTCCCTAAAATTACTCAGCGGATAGAGAAAAGGCACAGAAATGTCCCATGTTAACATGTTTGACTGTGGAGGAGTCATCAAATTTAAAACAGGCCTTATATAGAGAGATGTCAAAGAGAGAAAGGTGAAATATTTTACTGGTAGTCCTTGTGCTCCAACTTCCCCAGGCAGTCCTTGATCACCCTCTTCTCCCTGATAGAGAACATAGATGCAGTTTTAGTGTGTACATTTCAAAGCAGCAAGAAAGATACTAGGGTTATTCTTGACTGTCAAGGGCCTGCAAAGCATATGATTTGTTAATTTTCAGCACACACCGTTCTCATTTAGTAAAACATCCTTTGTTGTGGGTATAGATCAATAATTCTGCACAGTGGGAGAGAAGAGGACTGTACCTTGTGTCCTTGTCTTCCAGGCTCACCAGATTCACCCTTAACTCCTTTGTGGCCCTAAAGGAAAGAGTAACAAGGCAAATTGATACAACAGGACAATGCTAATGCTAGATCTAACGTGATGTGAATCCAAAAAGTCTTATCAGGATCATTATATTTTACTCACCTTCATGCCGGGGAGACCAGAGTGTCCGTGTAGACCAGAGGGGCAGGCGTTGGGACACTGAAAAACACATCAGCCTATTTGAGGTCATGGAAGAGCCCTGCCACCAGGGGGCTCCACTGACAGTGAACCATTGACCCAGCATACAAACAAGTACATTACGGTTGTCATTTTATTTTATTTTATTTTTTGGGGCTTTTTGCTTTTAGTGGAGAGACAGGACAGTGGATAGAGTTGGAAATCAGGGAGAGAGAGTGGGGAATGACATGCAGGAAAGGAGCCACAGGTGGGAAAGGAGCCACAGGTGGGAAAGGAGCCACAGGTGGGAAAGGAGCCACAGGTGGGACCCGAACCTGGGCCGCCTGCCCGGAGGACGACAGCCCCATACATGGGGCGCGCGCACTAACCACTGCGCCACTAGTGACCCACGGTTGTCATTTTTAATGCCATGAAATAATTATACAGAGAATCTAGAGTTACAGGGGCTCTTGGTTGGTGGCAGTTTTTTTAAGTTAAAGAAATTGGAGCTTACCGAGCACGTGAAAACACCAATCTGTCTTTAAGTTGCATAACCACCAAGTGATGTTGAGAATAAAGCAAATGCAGATGAGGGGAAAAACGGCAGTTCCTAAAGTGTGCATTTGAGGCTGGCTACAAAAGGTCTCCATTAGGTCCCATGTTGAAATGTCCAACTTAACACCAGTAGTAAACATGCTAACACCCTGGTATAATAATCAGTTTATGATTAATAATACATTTTATTTAAAGGACTCAAGATCACCTTACAAAGCAGAGATAAAAACAACAAATGTAGGTCTCAATAGCTCATTTATCTTTTTATGGCAACTGTGCAGGGTTGAATCTACTTACCACTAGACATCTACACAGACATTTCAGCGACTGGCTGTGTGTTTGGTATTATCATTCAAAAAAATTGACAAATTATTTGTCTAAGAATTTTGGCATAAATCTGGGCTTGAATGTAGTCAGTACTGGCTCCAGAAAACTAACATGGCAGTGGCAGAATACCAACCCCATTATAACCTTTTAGGAAAAAGAGAGAGCAAATTTGAAAATGGAAATTGGATACTTTTGGATCAAACTTACCAGGTCCTCGCCTTGATATACACCTGGTAGACCCTAGATACAAATAACAACATTTAGTTGACATATAATAATGTTTCCTCTGATTGTGTTTAAAAGCAGTACAGATGAAAACAGTGATATTTACTCTTGGCCCAGCAACACCAGGAAGCCCGACTGGACCTCTCTTTCCTCTCGCTCCCTGTGAGAGACAGACTTTTATCAATAAACTTGTATTCTTATCTTCTATTATATTACGTTTTTAATGTTTACTTTGAATTAATAACATCAAAACTCCACTCACAGCGGGTCCAACTTTTCCCAGTTCACCTGGTAGTCCATCTGTTCCAGGAATACCCTGTTAACAAACAACAAAGACATTATCTGACAATCTCTCTTTTGTAATTAAACTTCTAATATTATTATACTCTTATTATGTAGGCATGGACTGCTATAAATGACTTTGCATTAAGAAACTAAAACTGATCTACATGTTATGACACTTTAATCCAACCATGTTAAAGAGAAACTTATCACTTCAAGTATTCCTGTTTATTTTCTTCCCTCTGGTGGTTAAAGGTATCATATTGCTGCAGTGATGTCAGAGTGTACTGTGGGTTCGGTCAGGGCACTGTGACATCACTTGGTCTTTGATTGAGCCAAAAAACAAAAGAATGTGTTAGTATGATGGGGCAGCTGTGGCTCAGTGGTAGAGTTAGTCTTCTTTGAATCTGTAGGTTAGATGTTCAATCCCAGCTCCTGCAGTCCACAAGTTGAAAGGTTCTAGGGCAAGACACTGACCCCAAATTGCTCTCTATGGCATATCCAGCATCGTGTGAATGAATGTGTATGAATGGGACTGGTTAATAATACTGATGGGCATTTTACATAGCATCCTTTGCCAACAGTGTGTAAATGTGTGAATGTAACATGTAGTGTTAAAGGGCTTTGAGTGGTCAAAAGACCAGAAAAGTGATTTATAGGTGCTATATAAATAAAGCTGTTGTACTCCATGAACCATTTTATAATACAAAAAAATAGAAAAAAATTATCCCAAAATAAATGTTTCCATTCTCAAGCAACACAACTTGCTACTTAATACTTTCCATTTGCATTATGTTACATATGTTTTTAGATTAAATACAGTGCTTATATCGTATGCTGGTGAACAAGTTCCCTTTTAAATGTTACTGTGAAGCTTTGTGTTACTGTAGTGTTTTACCTTAAGCGTTTACAGTATGAAAATCGGCAGCCTACTCTATTGACCTGCTGACGTGTTTAACTGTGAGCTAGTTACCAACCTTTGAAGTATAGCCTATTAAGTGTGATACTCACATCGAGCCCATCAGGTCCTACACCCTGTCAGAGAGAAATCATAGATGGACAGTGTCAGACTGAAACTGGTTAACAGAAGCAAATAAAGAAAACTGTAAGGATTTAATGGCAGCATTTCTCTTTGACTGTATTATTTTTTGTAAACAGCAAGTATCAGTCAAGATGAATTTTAACACAGTGTTGCTGTTGCTTCTAATACTAACTAATAATGAAGAATGTAAACTTGTTAACAATTAAATCTGTGTTTTATTAAAAACGTTTATGTGATAGTTAATGAAAAAAAAAATCAAGATTAATATTTGTACTTACAGGCTCCCCAGAAGGTCCACTAGGGCCAGAATCTCCCTGAAAAAAGACGAGAACAGACATGTTCCAAAGGGTGTTAAGAATAGTTACTATGTTGTTTTGACAAAAGAATATATCGACTGAAATATGTTAATAATAATCTTACTTTAGGCCCCTGTTTGCCCACTGGGCCTGGATCTCCAGGCGGTCCAACAGGTCCCTACAAATATGACACACAAAAATCAAAAAAGCTTACAAATATGTTTATTTAAAAAAATATATATTATTTTGGTAGCTTTGGTTCAACATTTTTTTCACTGTCAAGGCACCTAAACCGATACAACTTAAATCAGGGATCCCCATCAATGAATTTTGCTTTTATACGTTAAACTATAGAAAATCTAGAAAAACAAGTTCTTCATTCTGTCTTATCACACTTAATGCATTTCGGGGACACCCTTGATGATAAAAAAGGTTTCAAAGTTTTAAGTCAATATGATTTCAGACAGTTAGTACCACCTATTTAAAAAAGAGTCTTTTGAATGATCGAAACCAATTAACACGTCCAAATACTGAAACTGTTCATCTCTTGCATGAATTTCTCTCTTATTGTCGTCAATAAATGGAACTATGCATCTTGTAACTTCCACTGCACTGTCACAAGAAACAAGGTGCTGTTACACGACTCTTACTACATGCATTTCTGTACAAGACGTTTTGATAAGCCAAAATTTTACCCAAGTTTGGCAAATATGACTCTGCAAGCATCTTCCGCCTGTTGTTTGCAAACTGTTTGCATGTCGAGTTTGTGGATGTGTTTTTTATCTGTTACCATAATGTCTATGGGCTGTGACAGCCAAAGTTATGTAGTGCAATAAACATCATGCAAGGTCATCAGGCCATGCTGTGGACATGAGAGAGACGCCATTTTCACTGTTGGAAGTTATTGTGCTAATACATTTTAAGGTGGAAAAGTTACATATTGTTGCTTTAAGAGAGAATTTAGCACTATATTGAAGAGACTGGAAGTAAGAAACACAAGCTTTAAACAATCAGATGGTTGGAAACACAACGACAGATAACCTTAACTTCTTATTTATATGCCTATTTTGTCTTCTAGTTGACCTGGACTTTAGGGATACAAACAAGCCAATTGTTTGTAATAATTAGCATCCCAGTGTGTACAGATACACCTTGCTGAGTAATCAGCTGGCTGGTACATGGTCACTTCTCACTAATCAAATAAGAAGGACAGGGGCCAAAGTCAAAGGATCAAAACAGTAGTTCCAAAGCTTATTGGTGATGTCACAATTGATACTTCCACTTTTTATATACACTCTGTGGATGCATTAGCCTTGCAAACAGCCTAAGTACTTAATGAAATAAAGCAATTTGACTTTGCATGTGGCCTCACCAGTAGAGATCAGATGGGTTGGGTATTTAAGGCAGGATAAGGAAGACAAAAACAAAATGCCAATTTTTACTGAACCCATCTCAATCATCATTCATGACCCACTCAGTGGGTCAAGTGTGTGGCAGCTGTCTTCGTACATAAACTCTGCCTTCTGTATCTGAGATGTTTCTGTGCAGTTATGCAACTTGCAGGGCTGACAAATATAGCCAAAAGTAACATCAGAAAAAGTTTGCAGTTCAACAAATAAACCTTTTGAGGCTGGCTCCAATAGCAAGCCAATCTGCATATAGTACAATGTTGGAATGCTCATATTTTCATCTCAATGTTTACAGACATTACAAATGTAATTGTTAATCACGTGTTGGTTATATCATTGGGCATGGTTTACTTCTGTGTATCGTTTTCTGGAGCTGAGTTGGTCTATCTCGCATCCTACCTTATGCAAAACAACAACCTTGAAGCAACAAGCAAACAAAACATAACACATTGGCGGCGACCAATGCAACTGTTGCTTCCTAAAATTTCCAAACTCTGGGAACAATTCACCCTTGATGCTGAAAATAAAGGTTTAGCCTTCAGGGCCCAGGGTGTCGCTTACTTTGGCGCTTACACGATCACTAAGGCCCAGGAGAAGTTTGGCGATTATTGTTGCACACATGCAGCTTAAACGGAAAAAATAATCCTGATATTTCTTGCAGCTACCAATCACATTTTCTCTGCGGCCTTGTCATGATGACAACATAACCCTTATACCCACACACTCTCAAACCCCTGGTTTCTCTCATCACTTGCTCTACCACCTACACTTACGCATTCAGTTATTCACAAACAGAAGTACACTACTAATATAGCCTAACAAAAGGATTGCCAGCGAGATATGTAAAGCGGCACTTGCTTGTCACGAGACCATGTCTATGACAGACATGGTCTCATGACAAGCAAGTATTTAAAGAGAAGGCACATTGGATGTCTCTCTTTTGAAAATCATCTTTCACATTCAACTTAATAGTCCAAAGTTAATGCCACACAGTTTTCTGCCACTTACATTTTCAGTCCCTTACCTTTAAACCTTTCCCCTAAAACATTACATCTTTTTTTCTCCTTCTCTTCTCTTTTTACCATATTGCTATCATTACCAGGCTTCACGTTGAAAAAAAGTATCTGTCTTGCATAGACACTAGTTATGTTTAAAATAGGGCTGTCAGCATTAACAAGTTAAGCACAATTGATTACAGTCTCAAAATGCATCAACTTTATTTCATCGCAATTAACCCGTGCTTTTTTGTTTCTTAAGGCACACAGTGGATAAGCCTCCGCTGTGTCTCTCTGTGGTCACAGTGATGGAAAATAAGAACATTGCTGTATCTTTGAATGTCTCATTTCACTTTAAAAAACGTCTAGACGGCTCAGCTGAAGTATTATCCACCTTGTGACATCAGATATTCCACTTTTTTACTGTTCCGTTTGGCCGTGTTCATTCAGTTTTTATTCTTAACAAGTTTCTTTTTCCGGGGTTAAGTTAATGTCGTAAACTTGATCTACCAAAAGAAAAAAAATATGGCTTGAATTCAGATTTGTAATGGCATATTTTAAGTTTGAGTAATGTTGGATTTAAAAGCTGACAGCTAGATAAGAGCAATTAAGTAATTGTGTAAAACATTATCTTATTAGTCTACTAAGCAATTCAGTAGTCAATGACAAGTCCACTGCCATCTGTTAATTCCTGATAAGGGGACCTTATTGGGCATTATTCATTATCTACTGGACTGGATTGCATAAAATTAGAATCATTATTCACCCAGACCAAAGACTGAAGCTCTAAAATCAAGATATCATTGATTCAAATGTTGGTTGTATCAAGCAGATGTAAGTCTATATGCCCTTTTTACTTTTTTGAGTTAAAAAGGGTGTGGTCTTCCTGACATCCTTAAACCCCTCCCCTTTTCTGTCTCCTCCATGAATAACCCTAATAACAATCTTCACCTGGTCAAAGGGCATCACCAAACGATGGAAACCAAAGACACCTCAAACCAGATAATTGAGGGGCGCTGATAACCTAGTGGCTATGTTGCACACTCGGTGCCCAGAGGCAATAGTCCTCATTGCAGCGGCTGTGGGTTCAAATCCGACCTCAGCCCTTTGCTGCATGTCATTTCCCAATCCCTCTCTTCAGCTGTCCTATTCAATAAAGGCAATAAAGGCAAACAGGCCTAAAAAATAACTTCAAAAACAAACTGATAATTAAGCAATGATGAAAAAAGAAGACACACGTCCCTCCCAAAAATACTGTCTACTACTGTAAAACATGTCTCTTTCCTCCGCCTCCTCTTATAACTGTATACACTCTGTGTAAATTATTCTCTCTTTCAGCCTACATGAAGCTTTGAATCTCCTGGTCTGTCCTAAGCACGGTCACCACAGCCGACAGCAAACACACTGAGTCCTTTCTGCACCACCTTTACTAGCACACGCTCTCTCCTGTCAGCCATCTCTGAGCAGCCGATCCCCCCACACTAACTCCTCCATCTCACACAAAAGACCCCTGTTTCTGTCAGGAAGCCACTCGAGACTTTCCCCTAAATAACCAGATTGATTCATCCAAGCAACATTTTTTTTACTCAGAGGAAGCCAAGACAAACTGCTCACACAGCAGCAGATCTGAATGTCTCAAGTCCTCCAGCTTTGATCTTATGGACATTTAATACATCCTCTTATTGGGTTTTGACCTCCAGGACAGAAAGACTCTCATCTAATAGATTAAAGCAGAATCTCATGTTATTTCTGCAGTTTTTTAGAGACAAGCCAACAAGCAAGCTGTAAAAAAAAAAAAAAAAAGTCTTGTAGAAAGACCAGACACAACAAAGACCTTTCACACTGTGGCTGATGTTACACACCAGTATTTTAACATGATGTTTCACTTACATCTGCGCCTGGAAGTCCTGCAGCTCCTGGAGCTCCGTCTTTGCCGTTATCACCATCAGCACCCTGGAAGCAGAACAACTCTTGTTAAAAATGTTAATTTAGGTGCAAAGGCAACATCCTTGATTATATCTTTTATAGTTGATGGGATAAAAAGTCCACTCACTGGTCCGCCGTTCACTGTTGCGTCTTCTCCTCTGTCGCCCTGAAGATACATAAAAAGCATGTTCAGTTGGTGATAATTAATCCACTTTAAGCCCAAAATGTAAATCGTTTTTTTCAATAACACTGTTTACTTTTTACACAGGACTTGAGATGCATTGAGGATTCCTGTCCATCTGCATATTTTCTTGGAAAAGTAAACCTTTCTTTAGCTTGACTGCAATTTTTTAAGACTAACATACACTTTTAAGTTGAATGACCACTGAAGGAAAGTATTCAGGACCAAAATCATCGAGTTAATATTGAGGAGAAAAGTGGTGCAAGTTTAGCTCACTGTTTAGCTCAGTAACCCTCAAGGCGGAAATCAAATCTGACCCTTGAATTAAATGCAAGTTGCAGTTTAACTAAAACAAGTTGTATAGAGTCAGTTGTACATTGTTGAATAGTATTGTTATTGATAAAGATAGTAAATAGAAGAGGGCCCAGAACAGATCCTTGTGGAACACCTTTTGTTAAAAACAGAAACTCTAAATATTGCCAGTCTTTGCACACTGTCATTTATCAGATAGGTAATTCTGGAACCATTTGTAAGTGCTGGAGTCAAACCCAATGTTACAGGATCTAAATGAGATGACCATGATCAACTGTATCAAAGCTTCTGGTCAAGAAAGTCAAGAAAAACAGAAGCACAATATCTCTCCTGCTTGTGACAGTATTACTAACAACTAAAGTGACAGAAGAGACAGTACTATGCATAGGTATGAGAACAGATGGATGAGTGCTCAAATCCAGGTTATGGTCCTGTGGTTCGATTTTATGGAAATAAGGTGAATGTCAAGGTAAATATTTTTCCGCCCATATTGCAGTATTTAATCTTGCAGTTTAACCAAAGAAAGAAATGACCATAGAATGCTGCTTACACATTAAAACTTGTTTAAGCAATTTATGTGACTTGGAAAGGTTTTTTTAAGTGCCACATCACTTTTTATAATTAAGGGGAACTAAGTCAGGATTGAGTCATATAAGGACCTTTTTATTTATTTATACCTTATTGTTGAAATAGCTGCAGCTTTATCTCTTTCTTGTGTTATATCCACATTACTGTTGAGCTGATTAACTGCTGATTAGAAGTGAACCAGTCACTGCACTGACCAACATGGGAAACCTGAAATTTTTGACTGAGAAACTTGACTCACGTCGATGCCGTCCACTCCGGGCACGCCGGATGCTCCAGGCGGCCCTGCGGGCCCTCTGGGACCAACTGGGCCCCTCTGCAAAGCAAACACAGAAATCAGTTTGTTGGTTTTTCCCCCTTAAATTCATCTCTTAATATCATCCATTACTGCTGCTGTTGCTGGAGTGAAGGGCGGCTAACACAGAGTCTCTTTGTTTGCTTGAATGTAAGGGGAAAGGTCATGAAACTAAACCTGGTGTCCCATTTTAGTCCCATTATACCACCTAAGTAACCGCATGTGCTATGATTACTGGTAATGCAAGAACCTTATTGGTGCCTGGTGTGCACACGGACATGAATGGATGACAGTTTGGACCAGATTAAAATATCAAAATGTTAAAAATATTTGGCAAATAATGCTGTATTAAGGGCCAATTATATCTGAGTTACACCTAAAAACAACACATTTGAGTAATCAGGTCCTCCATTAAGTCATTATATGAATGTATCATACAAAAAAGGTACAGCATATATAGTATCAGAATATTCAATATTAAAACCACAGATATATAAATTACAATGAAGTACCTTAAATAAACATACTTCAGAATATCTAGAAGAAATTTCCTCTTCTGTGAAATCTAGGAAATGTAAAGAAATGGCATATACGTGGGAATATCTTATTAGAACTCACTAGCCAAACTCCATTAGTTTTTACCAGGGATAATATGAACGTTTTATGTAACATAAATAAGAAATGAACTACCAAAAACTACAAAAGAGTCGATTCATTACTGAGCAAAACAAATCAGCTGAAAGGTGCTGATAGCAATATAATATATGATGCCATAGGAGACTCAAAAAGTAGTTATTTATAATATAAATAAAATATATAGGAAATTAAAATAAATAATCTCTCTATAAATCCCTCACTGAGCCTTAGACGTGTTATAAGCACCTATAGAAGAAATACATCAATATACATACAGTACATGGCTTTCCTCTCCTGTATGGGATGAAGAAGAGAAAGAAGGAGCACCTATGTCTCACCTGAGCCGAGCAAATCAGCACGATTTGCAGTAAAATCACCAGCAGAGACTCTCGACGGATCCTGGAGAGAGCCATGGTCTTCCCAGGGCCGACGAAGATGCTGAAAAGTCCCTTGTTCCCAGATTAAACGGGGCTCACAGACGGTTCACTTCTCAGCCTCCCCCCTGACTGAAACCCCAGCGGCTGCTAGAAGGGAAGGATGTTAGTAAGTCCTGATTATTCATGAGACACTGGGGCTCTGCAGGAGGAGGAGGAGGAGATGGTGGAAGAGGAGGGCGTCCCTGCACAGTCAGAAAAGGGCAGTTCATTGGAAATTACATCGTTTTAAGATGGAATTGACCATGACAGAAAATTGCTTATTATTGTCCCTAATCTGAATCTGTTCAGAGTATACCTTGGTTTTTGTGGAAAAAACAAACAAACAAAAGATGCTCTGTATATGTTTTAAAAAAAAACATTTTTTAAGAGAAAAAAGGGTTATGGGAAACTTAAAGGAAATATAAATAACCATATCTTTAATTATTAAGTTTTGTTTAACTTTAAGAAGAGATTTGAAATATATTGACATTTAGAAACACAACAAGTGCATTTAAATCTTACTTAAATAGAAGTATGTATGAGCAAGACAAAAAAGTAGTCAGTCTAGTAAAATGATCTCACTCTGTGTTTTCCTATAGCTGATGTTTGTTAGATTCATATCACTGCTGTAATTGGTGTGTTGTGTTATGCCACTGTAGATGTTTAAGGTATAGCTACTTTTAACTACTTTGGTGGCTATTTAAATCAACAACTATGCATTATACTCTACAAGCTGTAAGTGTTCCTGTCCTGTGAGAACCACATGGCTCTAAACAGTCCACTTCTCATGAGCTCAGAAACACAGCTTTGTTTTCAGCTTCGTGACAAAGGATTTTATGGCTAATCCAAGTGGAGTTTCATTTTTTTATTCAGTCCAAAGAACTAAGAGAATTTTCCAAATCCACAAAAGAACACGTAATCCTTTCATAAAATCTCTACTTTCAATACATCAAAATTGATGAACAAATGACAGCCTAACTAGGACTGACAGTAAGCTAGTCTGTGAATATTTGTAGTTTTAGTAATGTAAGAACATTTTTTTGCTCATATTACTGTATGTCAACTTACGTGAACTCTTTATCGTGACTACAAATAATTAAGAACTTTGTTGGTATTGTTTATTTAGCTTACATAAATAATTTGAATACTTCTTCTGGTGCTAAAGTATGGTGCTAAATGTTTCCTGGCTGGATGGGGGCGGCGCTACAACACAAGATTGTCGCTAATAAAAACCACGAAGAAGAAAAAACCGGAAGTTTATAAAAAAGTGAGCAAGGCGTCGTTTTCAAAGCTCGTTAACGGCTGTTGTCTTGGAGCTGTGTTTTCTGAATCTGTAAACAAAACAACTTTGTGTTGATAAACTCACACGGAGATGTCGCCGTGACGAAGGCAGCATTACAGCGAAGCGGCGCAGGTGAAAAGCAAACCCATATAACGTCTCCCTCTGGTTTACATTTATTTATTGTCTTTTTGAACGCTAACTGTTAGCCTAGCTCACTTCTGTGTTCATCTTTGCTTTTATGTAAAAAACTTACTTTCAGAAAGGCAAACATCTGGGCTGTTTCAACTCGTAATGGTCTACTAATGTCGGCATGCATAAAACTTCTGTCTAACTTTAGTCGGTAAAAATAGCAGCTCATTAAGAGTTGACAAAGCTTTTATTATTTAATGAACTACATGTGTGTGTGCTTGTGATGTATCAATAATGTATTTTACTTTGTTTATTTCTTAAATATTTTGTGATTTCTTATGGCAAATAAATGTGTACCATTTTTCTGTTTTAAAAACAATATGTGAACAATTAAATTATGCATCATGTTTTCTATGATATTATCTTATTGTATGCAGATTAATTGTAATTTCTAATAAAGGTTGAAGTATTAATCACTAAAATTGACAGATTCAATAAAAGTAAACCAGTAAGCACTGTAATGCACTTCATGTCAGAGTTAACCAGGCTGCTGTTACATAACCTTCATCCTGGTTTACCTCCACTGGCTCCCTGTTGATTTTAGAATTACTTTTCTTTTTGCTTTTATATCTTAAAATGGATAAGCACGTCTCTACATTTTTGACCTCTTACAAATCCATATCTGGTCTATTGATCAGCTTCTCCTTGTTGTCCTGAAGACCAGGCTGAAATAAAAGGGTGATTGTTTTTTTTTTTCAATAGTTGCCCAAAGATATTTCTTGAAATATGACTTTCGCCCACCTTACCAGCCTTTAAAGACTCTTTAATCATTAATATAACAGATATTGAATATATCCTACGGACCTGCCCACTCAGGGATGCTGTTAGCAGAGGCTGTCTTATTTTTTATTCTTTGGCTTTTATCTCAGCATGAAGGTTGTGTGGTGTCTGTTTTTCTGTGTCTTTTACAAGAATTTACACACTGCCTATGTGCTTTAATGTGCTGTCAGGTTTGATGTTTTTTATGGCGTATTTATATCTGCTGTGTTTTTATTTCCGCATTTAAGTCACTGTGCAGCTCTTCAGTAAACGTCAATGTTTTTAAAAATGTTCTATATCAATAAAATTGATACATGATTAAGTGGATTTGATTTAATGGGTTGGTGCAATACCAGCTATTTTTCATTTCTTGATATTTTTTGAAGAAATTAACATGTGATGTTTTTGTTTTTCCTTTAGATTTTGTGATACCTCCTTGCCCTGAAGAAAAAATGAGCAAGGACAACCTGGATTTCACAGAAGAGGAAATTCAGGAACAACTGGAACTCCTGGGATACAAAAACATACCAAAACACAGGCTACGTGAATTCAAACATGGTTAGACTCTATAATATATTTTCTTAATGTTGATAGTATTGTATCGTTGTCAGTTTTTAAAAAGCAGTTTAATAACTACATCTCAAGAAAAGATAAAGGAGATGGGACTTCTGTAAAACACAGGTACTGCCCATGTTTAGACTCCTCTTAAAGAAATCACTCTTTTTGTTTAATTTCAGATCTTGATGAACTGATTCAACAAGAAGAATGGAAAAGCCTGACCTCACCCACTCAGATGAACTCCACAAAAACGCACACAGACACATGTCGACCGAGTCCTCCTGCCTACACCAAAGAGAAAAGTCAGGAAGCTCATCTAACTATTAGAAACAAGTATCAATATTTCTTACCACTTTTTTTAAGAGTAAAATATTTTGATCTTCCTTTAAAAATGTTTTTCTTTACAGTTAGCCACAGCCACTTTGAAGAATGTGGTGAAGGATTTTTCATAAATGCTGGACAGGCTTACCATGACAGACAGGTAAGGGTTATCCACCAGTTACACCACACTGCTTCTGAACAGGGGCTGCAACTAATGATTACATTTACTGATTCATCTGTGGATTGTTTTCTCACATAATCATTTAGTTGTTCAGTTAACATTTCAGAAATGTATTTATTTTATGCCGACCAAGCCCCTCTTTAAAACATCAAATTTCTTGTTTTTCTACAAGCCAGAAATGTTAAATTTAATGTCATAAGAGAGGACAGAAAACAGAAAACTTTCACTTTTGGAATCCGAGATGAAATTCTCAAACTGATTGATATACAAAATAGATTTTGATGTTAGTTGAGAACATATCACTTAATTGCTGTAGTTCAACATGTATGTAAATATATGAGATGCAGTAGCATCAGGTCCATGTTATTGAGTAACCCTATGTATAATTTACCACAGGTGCTTACCACTTGTCAGAACAGAGACTACAGATGGCAGTGGGGACTTAGTGACTCGTACGCCCAGCACTCAGTGGCTTCGAAGGTCCAGCTGCCTCCAGGTGCTCCCAGCAGGCTGCAGGTGGAGCCAGATCCTGACGACACCCTCCACCCGCTCACTGATAGCTACACATCCAGTCCTGACACCCATGGGAGAAGCTTCATCAAGAGAAAAGTCCTCAGGTCAATATTGTTATTAAGTACATTTGTCTGACATTGATTTTTATTTCTTTGTCTCATTGATTAAACAGAGGTGAACCAAATTTTGTTTTATTCAGAACTCAAGTAGGTAAAACATCAAAATATCAGAAACACAATAAATGTATTATACTGTGTCCATAAAGATGCTTTTTGGTCTACAACTTGGCTATACATTAAGTAGAGTCTTTATACTTTTTCTTAAAATGACAATAATAATGACAAAATCACAATAAGAGCCCAAACTCATGTCAGTTTTTAAATGATCACATTTTTTTCTTTTTCTCTGTGCTCTGATTTGAACATTTAATTTAGTTTCAATCTAGCAGTTTGTGCTTTTTTTAAAAAGAGTTTGTCTTTGCTGAAATACGACAACAATAATCAGTGTTTTTTTCCTATACAGGAAACATAAAGGGCAGACTCTTGTGTGTGATGAATCAGTCTACAGTGAAGACTCAGGTAATGTACACTGACTCATTTTCTGATCATAATGGACAGTTTGTTCTTTTGGCCTCACTGAGCCTTATCTACTAGTCGCTGGATGGCCCATGATCAAGATTTTACTCCAAATAGGCAAGATGTAAAAAAATAAAATTTTCAAATTTACTACCGTTGGGGAATTGGAAAATATAGAATCATTTGGAAGAAGTAAATACAGAAGAACACAGATGTAATCCCATTGGTCGCCTGCAGTTGGAGCTGTTTCAACTTTGAGAACATGCCCAGCAGGACAGGAAGTTGAAGCTCCTGGATATCAGCTTAATCCTCTTTTCTAAAGCCTTCTGCCTCCACAGAGCTCCCACTCGAAACACACCTTAGCAGAAAGTCACCAAAATGTACAACACTCAGAGCGACGAGGACGATGAGAACTGTCTTTACTCCTCTTTTTGGTCGGATGGTGAGAGGCAGGAAGATGATGAGAAGGAAGAGGAGGAAAAGGTGGAGATTGGGCGAGGGATCCGAGAGAAAGATTTCAAACCTGTCAAAGATGTACGGCACGATCTACAGGAGGGTTCAGATAAAGAAAAGTGTGAGCTGAAAAACCAGGAAAAAATGAGTTGGGAAAATTCAGAAAGCGGAAATAATGACGATGAACGGGAGGAGGAAAAAGAGGAGAACGTAAAGACTGGGCTTCTGGTAGGAAACATAGACCCCAAACCTATCAGCGAGACTGATGAGTCTCTTCAGGAGGATTCAGAAGAGGAAAAGTCAAACGATGAAGAAGACTCAAGTGGGGACAGTTCAGAAGGTGGAAGTGAAGAAGAGGCAGAGGAAGAGGAGAAAGAAGAAATAAGTGAGGAAGACTCTAAAGCTGTTGACAATACAGAGGATTCTCTCCAGGAAGATTCAGAGGAAGATGAGAAAACTGAACTAAACATTAGGGACAACACAAGTGGGGACAGTTTAGAAAGTGAAGATGAAGAGGAGGATGATACAAGTAGTGCAGCGGATTCCCTCCAGGAGGCTTCAGAGGAGGAGAAACTTGAGTTAACCAACCAGGAAAACATTAGCGCGGACAGTTCAGAAGTTGGAAGTGAAAAGGAGGAAGAGGAGGATAAATATATCAGTGAGGAAGACCCCAGGGAGGCTGACTTTAAAAACCCTCAAAACACAAGCGGGGAAAATTCAGAAGAAGGAAGTGATGAGGAGGAACGAGGGGAGGAGTGTGAAGATATCGGCGAGGAAGACTACAAACATGTCAGGGAGGCAGAGGACTCTCTCGAGGAGGCTTCAGGGGAGGAAAATCCAGAGTTAAACCAGGAAAACACAAGCAGGGATAGTATGAAAGTTGAAAGTGAAGAGGAGGAAGATGAACAACTAATGGACGAGGAAGATCTCAAACCTGTCAGTGATAAAGAGGAATCTCCATATGATGCTTCAGAGAAGGACACACCTGAGCTCAACAACCAGGACGACTTAAGCTTGGACTATTTGAAAGGTAGAAGTGAAGAAGAAGAAGAAGAAGAAGAAGAAAAAAGCTGTTGCAGCAGTTCTGACAGTCCCGCTCCAAGTCTAATGACCTCCGGCTACGGCACGTACAGACCAGAGGAGCATGAAGGAGGGGACTACAGAGATGACCACACCATAACTGAGTTTGACCAAGACAGCCGAGGAGATCTTTCTGAGGTGAGGGACGAAGAGGACGATCGTTCCATCTGCAGCTTCGGAGGGCTCGACACCGAACAAACACACAGAGACTACAGCCAGACCCAACCACTCAACATGTTAGCAAACAGCACGTTTGAAGCTTATTCTGAGTTTTGTAGAGATGAAAAGGAGGTGGGCATCAAGGACATGAAGCCAGAGGAAAACAAAGAGCGGACAGAGGAGACATTTGAAGATCTGTATGCAGCATCCAACAATAAAGTGACAACATCTGAACATCTCTTTAAAGTAGAAAGAGACAACGAAAGGCGTTTGGAAGGTGGAAGTGTTGACGTTCAAGCATCAGAAGAAGAGAGGCACAAAGATAATGAAGAGTGTAATGTCGGGAGAGAAGCTGAGGACAGAGCCGAGTCAGACGAGTCTTCAAGCAACAAAGATATTAAGTTTATTGACTCCAAAGCCGATGTCAGCTGGATGACGTACAACAAGAAGTATGAGGAGTGGGAAGGAAATCTTAGACAGAAAAAGGGTACCTTTCCTCTCAGTTTTTCTATTAAAACAACTTGAGTTGCGTAAAAACCAGAGTTTTAAACTTCAATACAAAAGAAGTCTTAGAAAACAATCAAAAAATGATTCTTTTTTCCATGGCACAAAGAAAGATAATCAGGACATGAGGTCAGGAATGTCACCAAGGATATACAATTGATTTGAACTAAATGATGCTTGCTGATGGACGCGTGATAGTTTGTGCACCCCATGTACAGAGGCTGTAGTCCTCGAAGTGGGCGGCCCGGGATCAAAACTGTCCTGCGGCTTCTTTACCTCATGTCATTCCCCACTCTCTCTCTCTCTCTTTTTCTACCTGATTTTCGACTCTTATCCACTATCTCCCCAATAACGCAAAAAATACCAAAAATAAATGTTAGTCAAAAATAGAATTGATGCTTTGATGGTGAAGTAGTGAGAGAGAAATAGGAGGTGAATTTGTATGTTTATTTAATTATTAACAGTTATGGGGTTATTGTGTGTATGTATTTTTAATCATAATCATCTCTTCTGATTTCACTTTGTTTCCAAATGCAGTGAGCTGTCTGGAGGATCGGCTGGCGGAGCTTCGTTTATCCCCGTCGGCGCAGCGTGAGTTTGAAAGCGAGAATGAAGACGTCAGCAGTCCAAGTGAAACACTGAGCTCAGAGGCAGAGGGAATTTCTATGAGTGCCTTCGAATCCTACTTTAGAGGCATGGTGGGTAATGTAGTCCTCCAGAATTTGGTTTCAATGTGTGTTACTGTACAAAGTGAAGGGGAGCTTATCTGCATTAAGAAATAGTCCATCAATCTTTTTTTGTAAAGTGTCAATTCATAAATGTTTTTTAAGACACTTTACAGAAAGAGCAGATCAAGACCTGACTCTTTGATATATTATTATTATTCTCTACAAAGACCCAACATTAATCCACTATGAGCACAGCACTCAGCAACATTAAAAAATGATAAATGTTTTAATTTCTTGGAATGTCACTAAAAATCCTTTCACTGATTCATTTGGACAGACTCGATCTCACAGCGATGGGGACATCAGACCAAAACCAAAATCCTGTAAGCAAACAGAAAAGAATTCATGTATATAGTTAACCTTTTGTTACACACTAAACTGTTTTAATTGATTTATTTTTTTGTTTCAGTCATCAGACCAGTGATGAATCCGCAAACCGTAAAGAAGACAGACCCAGTAGCCAAGTAAGTTAAAAATCACAAATAAGACTCCCTCTCTCTGGTCTCTCTTCTCCCCGTCAATGCCATCTAAAAAAAACTTGTTCCCTTCTTGTTTTTTTTTTTTCTTTCTTTCTTTTTAGTTGGCTGTATTTGTTAATTTTCTTTATGTCCAATTATTTAGCAACTGTCTTTACTGTCCTCCAAAACCATGTTTTATATTGTTTAGCACTTTTGTTTTCACATTTCTGCACAATGAAGGTAAAACAAATCAGAGACTGTCCTTCTATCTGGAACATAAGTGGAGTAAGATGTGCAAAATATGTGACTGAAGTAAAAATAATTTTCTTTCAATTAAGGTTTAAGAGTTCACTCTTCATATTCTTGTAACTGCAGGTATTTCCATTATAAGCAGCTCTGGGAAATGTTTAAACTTCCGGGTGAGACGGACAGGAGGGTTCTCCGCCGGGAGATAAAGGTATGACAAGATATCTTAACAAGTTTAAAAACAGTTTCTTTCAAACTCCTCCCAGAATGGGAGTTGCAGTCATACTAAAATCATTCATGCAATCATCTAATAATATAATGTGCACAATAGATTACCAGTGTTTTTGCCAACGTGAGGATATTTCAGATTTGATATATGTCTTGAAAACAGCATGTTCTGTTCTGCACCGTGGTTTGGTTTTTACTACTCTTTATGACACACTGCCTCCTGCCTTTTTACGTCCTGCTATGTGCATTACAGTTCTATTAGCCCAGTGTTTGAAGGGGTTAATAGTATTTTGTACTGCTGCAGAAACATGAATATTAGTGAAAATTCAAGTTCATCATGAAAATGTATGTGCAAACACAGTAAATGTTAGGTTTACACAAACAAAATAAAATCTTCTGCTTCTCTGAATCTTGTAACTGACGTTACACCTGTCAGTCAAGTGAGAAACCACAGTGAAACTAACATACCCTGAAAATGATTCATGTTTTTTTTTGTCCAGGAACAGCTTGCATACCAGCCTCCACCTGTAAGTTTTTCCAAATAACTTCTCTGTAAAACTTCATTTATTTAACATGTTTTCTCTCCACATCAGTTTGTTATGATAAAAGCAGGTTGTATATGTATAAATATGTTTTGCGTTTTTTATTTTTTGTCCCAACAGTAATTATTGTGTCAGTTATGTCTCCAATAAACAGAAGGAAGGAAAATATTTTCTGCAAAAATCAGACAAACCAAACTTTAGAATCCCCAACAATTCTTTAACAAACACAGCATGGTCTGCAAAAACAAAACGTTTACACCTTAAGAATGAATGAAGACATTTATGGAAAAACAACATGTCTTTCAAGTACAAAAATGTTCAAGACCAAATAAAAATGACTTTTGGAACTCTCTCCTGCCGTGATTGTACTGATGTAAGTTATCCTCCACAACAGCAGATGTTGCAGTAGGTCCATTTAAGGTTCTAAATCATTTATACTGAGTCGGTCCTAAGCACCAATGAGTTAAATAGTTTCTTCTTTAGTACAAACATGTTTTGTATTTGCTAACATCTAGCATCTTGTTTATTATTGAACATTAGAGAGTTTATAAAACATTTCGACCTCTTTCCAAACAATAGTGGAGAAGAAACTAGGCTTTTTACTTTGGACAGAACTTGTTTGGTGAAAATCTCTGAGCTTTTACGTTGTATAATAAATTCTTTCATACATAGTTTTTTCAAATGAATCCACATTAGTGATGCAGTAACACAACCGTTTCCTTTTGTTGCAGCCTAAACCTCGCAGAGTTTATGTGCCGAACACCTACACCGTGCCAACAGAGAAGAAGCGCTCAGCGCTGCGCTGGGAAATCAGGAACGACTTGGCCAACGGTCTCTTGCCACACAAATTCAGTTATCGATTTTAGTCCTTTATGTCCATCTGCCTTTAAGAAACTTTTTATAACACTTTTTACTGTTTTTTATCATTGCGATATTTATTCTTTTGTTTTTGTTGAATGTAATAAACACAAAGAAAACATTTGTCACTGCAGCGTGTATATATTACAGGTCATTTCATGTCTTTATGGGAAATCAGAGTACGGCAGTTTGAATGGGTAAAGAGGTGAATATCGCTGGTCGTGCCACAGCAGTTTGTCTTCCAGAAACTTGATGGTGTTCAGAGTGAGGATGAGTGCTTCGTGTTTCAGCATGCTGTGGACGTTCAGACCTGACAGAGAAAACACAGATCACCTTCTAGAGCAGTAAAACCATACTCCCTTTTTCAAGATCTTCAAAAGGTTCCTTAGCTTAACATGAAACATGTTGATAACTCATTACTTTATATTTATATTCTTGTTCTAGTTACACTCATGCATGCTCTTCTTGTCTTTTTACTGCTACGACACTTTAATTTCCCCACTGGGCATCAATAACGGATTATCTTATTTATAATCATCAGATTGATATGGCTAATGAGGGTAGCTCATAAATAATTGTTAATGTTATTTACATGCACACCTGAGGCTTCCAGCTCACAGTCTGTTTTATATTACAGACATGACTGTTTAAACTCACCAACGGCAGGAATAATGTTCACTGTCTTCAGACTTTCTGTTGCCTGAAGGATGTTCTCAGGAATCTCTTCACCTCTGAAAGCAATGAGACAAATGTCAATCCAACAAGGAGCCAATGAAGTTTCTTGTTTATTTTTTAACTTGTATAGCAGATGATACTCACACATCAACTATTAACACGGACTCTCCCCAGTGTCTGTGTCTGATCAGATCCAGCAGGTACTGAGGGTCAGGGGTGGGGATGTTCAGAGAGTCCACAATGTAAAGATAATCCTGTAAAAAAAAAATATATATATATAGAATAGAAAGAATATTCAGCTCAAAATGGAGTTTTAACACTTCAAAGCACAAACTCAAATCAATCTACAGGTTTAATTATAGAGTAAGAAATGCTGAATATTCACTTGTTTCTGCTTCTTAATTGTGACGATTCACTGCTTTGCTTGTGACACCTGATTGGAATTTAATTATTCTTCAGGAAAAACTTATTATCGTGCTAAAAGATCCCTAGATTCAGACTTTTCTGTACAGGCATGAAAAAGGGCAATTGTAGGGGTTTAACCGTAACGCATTTATTTTATATATATATATATATATATATATATATATATGATTATATTAGAAAATGTTAAATTCTATAACAGTCTTATAAAAACTAAGAAATAGAACTCTCTAAATTACCGAAAGGAGAAGTTTTTTTATTTTTACATTAGCAGGAATGAAATAAAAAAACAAACCACTGGTTTTATCAAGGTTCCTGAAAAAGTCTAATATTAGGATTTTTGAATTCAAGGTCATAAAAGTCTTATTTGTCTTGTAAAAGCTTTTAAATTTAAGATGGCACTTTGAACCATGTCTGAATAGTTTAATAAAAACTCGACACTGTCTGGTTAGTGCTGTGATTTCTTTATCATTTTTTTTATTTTTTTTTGGATTTGCTTGTTCACGTTATATTTCTCAAAAACAAAGGAATAGAGATTGACAAAAAGTTGATGGAAATATTGCTTAAAGATTAAAAAGTCAGGGAATGGTTAGCAAACAATTATGAGGTGACTTTCAAGATAAGTAAAAAAAATTGATCTGGGGAAAATGGAAATGAGTCCCACGTGAAATTCAAAAAGCACCATACATACATATTTACAGGAATTGTGTTTATTTTAATACTATTGGGCCATAAAAAGTGTGCAGCATCCCTGTTGACATGTTTATGCTATTTCAGGCACTTAAAGATGATAGAAATACAAGACAGTCTTCTCAATAATGTGTGAACTCATTTAAATTGGACTTCAGATTCATTTGTTTTCATTCATTCTTTTCGGTTACCTGAGCCATCTTGGAGCTCAGAGCCACTTTAAGTCCCTGCACTCGGACCTTCATGGGTAACATGTAGTAATAACTGGTCGGCCCTCTGGGTCCATGAGCCACCCCACCTGAGAGAAACACACACACACAAGCTGTCAGACTCACTCTGATGTACAACCTGAGAGTCAGTCAACATCGAAGTAATGAAGGAAGAAAAGGTTTGTCTCTGCTGAGGGAAGAGCAGAGATCGATGTGAGACCTGAGATTCATTTACATAAAAATAAAACATTTAGAGCACGTTAACACAGAACTGGACACATTTACCTCCTCTCCATATCGGTGAGCGGATGCTTCCGTGTCGTGCTCGTCCGCTTCCTTTCTGTCGCCATGGTTTCTTGCCTCCACCTCTGACTTCTGACCTGACCTTTGTGTGGGCGTGGCTCTGACAGATTGAAACAACTGTTAGTTAAATGATTCGATTATGAGTTTAATTTGAAGGTGTTACAAACAGTAGAATTAAATATTATTGTATCACATTAATTCAATTTAACTTAATAAAACTCTTCACCCCAAACATTGGACTTTAAGGAAATTATTTTTCAAAATGTTCATCAGAAATACGCACAGAAAACAATTCAAGCAAATTTCCTAATTTTCTAGCAAAGGATTTAATATTGACATGCACTGCACAACACATTTAAAAATAATAATCTGATTCATTCTTTCAAAAGGGGTTTGAGAGAAGTAATCTTGTCTCATACTAGAGGTGAATACCTTTAAAATATATTTTACAATAAGCCAGTTCATAACATTGAAACACCACATGTATGTTTCTGTCTCAAAGCATGAAGCAGTCTGACAACATTCAAGAGAAACATTGTATACACTACTTGATTTGTAACTTACAATTCTTTTAAAATTTTTCTGCCATATTTCAACCTGATGCAGAATGTCGAGCCTGAGAGGAGAGAAAATAAACCACTGATTAATCCAGGATTTATACAGATACACACTGTTTTTGTGGCCTCATTCAAGATTTGAGTTTCAGATATTTCATCAGTATCAACTCTACACTGCATCA
This sequence comes from Labrus bergylta, assembly GCF_963930695.1. Lineage (NCBI taxonomy): Eukaryota > Metazoa > Chordata > Actinopteri > Labriformes > Labridae > Labrus > Labrus bergylta. The sequence continues at coordinate 6,780,915 of NC_089195.1, read as the reverse complement.
ATATAACAGAGAGATTACAATTAGCCACAGATTGTTTGTTCAAAACATTATATGATGCTCTTGAAACACAGAGTCTGAACCTCACCATAGATAACAGCAAATGATGACAGATGTTTTGAAATGAGTGCAGAAGATATCAAACTCTCCTGAATAAAAATATTAAATGTTTGGACAACAAACCTAAAAAAACCCAAAAAAATAAAAACTATACCTTGGAGGCACTGCGAACACATCCGGGTGTAGCTGAGCCAAACCCAACGGTTCACTGTCCCGACTCTCCAGAGTCTCCACCCACGTCGGGACTGGACTCAGGTGAGCTGGAACGACAGCATCACACCTCCTCAAGAGAGGCAGAGAGCAGTCAGCAGGAGGAGGAGGACGCTCTGCAGGAGGACACACAACACCAGTCAGAGTCAGTTGTTGTTTTGAAAATGAGAAATCACAGCAGAGCTACAATTGTAGTGAGGCTTTGAATTTTAATAGACTTGATAATATTGTTATAAATCAGCAGGTTGAAAACTTCAAACCACAAGTCTTTACTCACTTAATCTTGTAGGATCTACAAGGTTTGTGGGCAGCAGTAGATTTGGAGGCAACGCACTATCTCCAGTGAATGACGAGGCGAACTGGAGAGAAGAAAACTTTGAGTAAGTGGAGCAGAAGGAGAACACCCAATAACAACCTCACGAAAGAAATGTAAAGGTTTACACAAGGTAGGTTCTACAACAGAAGCTCATGTTATGATTATGATCTGACCTCATGTCCTACAGCATTCTGAATCACTGTGGTTCAGACATGATTATTTTCATATTAGAAATTCAACCAAACAAGTTAATAATCATACAGTTTTATCAAGCCGTTTAATAATGGTCTTCTTATACACACTCACACGGTGGTCTTGGAGAAATGTTGCGTTTAACAATCAAATCCGCAAAATATTCAGTATTTTAAGAATCATTTAAAAAAATGTAGCCCCGATTTTTTGATTTTACTTTATATTTACTCAACTCTAAAATATATATATAATATTCTCCCTTTCCTTGTTTCATAAATTACTAATTTATTTATTGTTCATCTTGTTTTTCTCACCTCATCTTGATGTTTTAAATGAGTTTCAATTGTTTAGCAATAAACAGTAAAATGTCACTTTAAGCATCGATACAAAGTGACTTAATGAAGTAAAATGAATCAATTAAAGAAAACACAACCTGCGTTGAAAGGTTGAAATATATTCAAACATTACTCACCCTTTTAGCTGCTCCTCTACCATGAATCACTAAAGTGTAACGAAACATGTCGCTCCCGTTTTCCTTCTGCAGTCTCACACACACTTAAAGTCTAATAAAAAAAAACTGAAGAACACATTATAAGCTGAATCCTGTGCAGTCTGCTGCATGAAAGGTCGTGGGTACTTCTCGTACTTCTCCGTGTGGTGTTGGCGCTGGTTGATGACGTAGCAGCTGCGTTTCTAGCTGTCGAAAGCGGAAGCTCCATGGTCTGTGGCATAGACTGTAAATATTACTGTAGATATTATATGTAGGCTATTAATATAATAGGCTATGCTTGAATTTAATCGTACCTAGGCCTTCTTAGGGGCTGTTAGACTGTAAATATTAAGTGTTAACTTAAATTTAAAAGGTTTTGGATAATAAATCAACAAGCAGCTTTGTGCAGTAGAATTACGTCACTCTGGTAATAAGCTTTTTACTTGATAATTACTGTATGTGAGAACATGAATAAGACAGGGTTATCAGAGTGGTTGAGAATGTTTTGATCATTTATTTCCTCATTATTGTGTTACAATTCAGCGGGCAATGTCTCCTCTAAACCCTCAGCAGCAGCAGCAGCAACATGTTTAATTTAATCCCTGAGGGTAATTTTGGAATTAGAGTAGGGTCAAGGGGTCCTTCTCGGAGAAAACGGGAAGAACCACGCTGTTTTCTGTATTTTGAAATATTCATAATAAAAGGTTAAGTGGATATTATTTCTCGGCCGGTCTTAAAGTCGGAAGAAACTTTAGTCAAATCATGAAACATTCCTCACATCCTAACTGTCTTTAAATATTATTCATCATTACGACATGTTATATAAACATTTAAAACATGGTGATATCTCTGTTTAGTTACGGTTAAGCTTTGTTACAGCTCACCGGTGCGACAGTAACGATGAACCGTGAGTGAGAGTGATCTCCCCGCACATGACTTGCTGCTCTCTTCCCCTCTTCACATTAAGACTATACTTTCAGGGATCATTTCTATAGTTTCTGACTTGAGAAATGTGTTTCTAAAGTGTTTGGTCTCGCTAACCACGATGATGAGTCGTGATATTCTCTTCTGAGCGTGAAGCGGACACAGAATAATGATTAACTTCATACGTTCTCTGTCATTGATGATCGTTCATGGCTCTCTCTGTAGAGCTTTGAGGAAGAGAATATGATCAGAGTGGTTACCATTTATGTCAAAGTAATATGAAATTAAATTATGATCTTCCCCGATATCATATACAGCATTAAAATGTTGAATTATTTAGTGTATAAAATAAATTTAAATACATTATTTTCATGTGTTATGTATATATTCATTATTATTAATAAGTAGTATTTTATTATGTAGTCTATTAATATGTGCATCAGAATTTTGTCACTTTGGTAGTAAACTTAATTACTTCATGATTGCTTGATTAGAGAATAAGAGAATTAATTAATTAATTAAATTGAGAATAAGAGAATAAGATATGGTGAATAAGATACGGTGATCGGATTGGTTGTGTGTAACCGCTGGTCCACTAGATTTTTCTTGCAACCACAAATGTTAGGTTTCCTGCTTTCTATTTCTTAATTTTTTCAGTTTATTCTTCATAATTTGAGGGTTTGGACGTAAGAACACGTGTGTGAAGAGCTGACTCATCTAATTATTACAGTGACAATCAATCACTTAGGCTAATTATAACCTAAAATAGCCTGAAAATGAATCCTTCATCAAAACGATTGCAATGGTAGTATGTTAGTGCCTAGTGCCAATAAGCAGTGGAGGACAGAAACAACGTTAATTAACTTCAGTAGCCTACTGCACTTAGCAAAATAGGGCATTTTTAATAGGCTCTCTGTACTTCACTCTCAGAATTATCTTTTGGGGAAACCACTTTAGGCTACTCTTCCACATTTAAAAGACAAATATCATAGGCTACTTTTGACTCCAATTTTACGTTTTATAATTTTGTCTTTACTTGCTAGTTTTGCCCTCATTTATTTATTTAATTTTTCTAAAATCTGATCTGAAAGACATTAAACTGTGTTGTGTAGTTCTGTGTGTGTTTTCTCTTGGTATTGCCCCACCTGTACGTTGTGCGTCTCCATGGTTGAACGCAGAGCAAAATGTCACTTAGCTCCACCAGTTCACAGCAGTTGATGATGAAGTTGTCACAGAGGCCCTTCTCTTTTATATGTTTTACTATATCTATGGTTGTTGCTAACACCACTACGGAGTAATCAAAAAAGCAAAGCAGCACCAGTTATAAGAATATGTTGCACGATTGCGTAATTCAAAATGCCTTGCATCCCCACTGAAAGGGCTATTTAAAAACAATAAGTTATCTGAATGTGTAGAGCTTGGCTGCGATTTCTCTGGTCATCAGATATTTTTGGTTGTAACTTTTACTGTTCATTTTATTTGCAAATCTGGAAATCTGTAGCATGTAAGTAAACAAAATTTAAACAGAGTTTTTCTACACAGCGTAGTAGTTCTATTGTGGTTGAGTAAAAAAAAATAAAGGTTTACATTCCTGCAGAAATGCACAAAGCATTGAAAATGGAAGCTTTAAAGAAATGTAAAAAAATTGTGAACTTAACTTGTGTCAATGTCAATAGTCCAACCAACATTTTCAAAAAGTAAAAACAAGATGCAAAGAACCTTTTATCTGCCTTTGAAAGCTGAACTGGTGTCTGTTTACTAAACAAAATGTTTAATCTTTTAATTTTCTATCTCAAAACCAATCAACAACCAGAAAGCATTATGAATCAACTTTATTTGTATAATTAATATCATTTTTTTTTATTCTCTGAGTTAACTATTTTGGATTTGCACATGATGTAACAGCTTGTACCTTTTCTTATAAGTGGCACAAAAATATTTAGAAAGCAATAACTGGATATATTTGTACGTTTCTTTTTTCATACAACATAATAACACAATTATACATGGTGTGTTCATTTCAACCAATTTATAAAGCCTACTGGCCCCCTCTTAAAACGGTCTTGGTCAGTTGATATACTTTAGTTTATGAATTAATTTTACATCATTTATCATGTACTTCAGACTGCAAATATGTCAAAGCAAGAAAGCAAGTATAGACATGCAGTACAATATCAACATATGTACAACTGGGGATATTATAACAACCACTTAATAAAATATAACTAAACAAAATGCATGCTTTGATCTTGTCAGGTTCCCTAAAATCCTCAACTTTATTCCCTACAGGGATTTTCCTTATTTAGTAAACTTGACAGGAAATTAAGGGATTTGGGAAGTTTTTGGTGCTATAACACAACTTAAATGTTTTAATACTTTTCAAACAAGTACTGTGTGGATAATACCAGACAATACAATACAAAAAAACAAAATGTGTGAATTTACATATATAAACAAGGGCAAGAATGCTGATTTATATTCTAGGTAAGAATATTTAAGGGATGGCAGGATTGGCTTTAGTTACAAAAAACAGTGTCAGCAAATGACGGATTCAAAAAACACAAGCATGAATCATGCAAGAACATGTAACAGGTAAGTTGTAATAAATAAACCTGAATATTTAAACATCAATAGCTTGAAACCTACATGAGGTTTGAGAAAAAGAACGTTGATCCTTTTTGGTTATTTCCCGCTGGAACTTCAAGATCAAAGTTTCTTGGATAAAAGTCACGCCCCCCAAAAGTGTTGCGGTTCTGCATCCTTGGATTTTGTGATTGGTTTGGAAAAACTGTGACATAGTATCCATCTGAACTGTCAGGTACCCTTATTCTTGAGTCATGAGTAAATTGAGGCATATGTTGGCGAGGCATTGACTGCATTGCTCTCTGAGGTTTTGCATACATGTCAAAATCACCAGAGGGAATTCTTCTGGTATGTCTGGGGTCCCTCATGCCAACATTGACACCTGGTGGTGACATGACCTGCCCACGGTTATGTGATCCCTGGTGGTTTAGTGTTGAACCTCTAGCCCTAAGCACATGATCTTTTCCTGTAAAATCATCAATATTGAGATCTGAACGGTTGAAATCAATATGGGTGCCTAAATGAGGATGCACCATGGGGTAGCTGGACCCTGCCTTTGCCCTTGGTGACCTTGTATCACTGTACCCAAATCTGGCATCTCCATCAACATCCAGGTCAGGTATTTTCATGTTTACCCCTGGGATATGTGATCTGCGATTCTCATACAAAGATCTTCTGAAATTTCGTGAGGAATCATCAATGTTAAAATTTGGTGATCTGAGATGCATTTGTGGATTTCGCATAGGCATGTTGAGGTCCATGTTAGGAGAACTAACCTTTCCTTGCAGCTGTCTGGGTTTCATGTTCAGTTTTGTATTTGGAGGAGTAATATCCAGATTTTTAGATCTCAGTGCAGCATCAAAGTCAATAGCAGACCCCCTACCAAAGTCTGGGCCTCTTATTCCTCCTCTGACTTGAGGGGCACCAAAATTCATGTCTGGTTGGCCTAGTTTGGGACCTTTAAACCTTGCCTCAGGCATATCTAAATCTGGCACATTTATACCAGGACCCTTTACTCTAGACCCTGAAAGATTCATATCTGGTATTCCTGCATTAGGCCCAGATAAATTGAGGTCTGGCACATTTAAACTTGGCATTTTTACTTTTCCTCTTGGACTGTTAAGATTGACCTTCGGCATATTCAGGTCGGGCACCTCAAGGTCACCATTTATGTCAATGTTGGGGCCTTTTGGCATCTTGATTTTAGGCTTTTTGAACTTTGAATCAGGAAGACCCAAGGTGACTTCTGGCGTGCTCATATCTAACTTTGGAGCTTTAAGATCCATGTTTGGTAAGTCTAACTTGGGTGCATTCATTCCCCCTTTAAACTTTGGGGTTTTGAGATTCAAATCTGGAGTTTTCAGGTCTGATTTAAAATCCAAATTTGGTCCTTTCGGTAATTTGGCATTAAGAGCTGGTGATTTGACGTGAAAATTGGGGTTATCTAACTTCGGACCAGAAAACCCCACATCAGGCATTTTCAAATGTGGCTTTTTAAGTGTGGCCGATGGGCTTCCGAAATCAACATCTGGGACTTCAAACCTAGGCTTGGATCCTTTGAGGTTGATGTTAGGTGCATTGATGTCCATATCTGGGCCATCAAAATCTCCACCAGGTCCTTTAAGGTTTGGTAGATTAACTTTAGGCATTTTTAATTTGGGCATTTTTATCTTAGAATTTGGTGAACCAATGTTAAGATCTGGAGTATTCATGTCTAACTTTGGAACTTTGAGATCCACGTGTGGCAAGTTCAAGTCAGGGGCATCAAGCCCACCCTTAATCTTTGGGGCTTTGAGACTCAAATCTGGTGATGTTAGATCTGCATTTAGTTTTGGCATTTTCAGTTTACCTGATGGCATGTCCAAGTTTAGCTTTGGAGTGTTTAGATCCAGTTTAGGGCTTTTGAGATCCAGCTTGGGCATATTTATGTCTGGTGCATTTATTCCACCACTGAGATTTGGTCCAGAGAGATCTAGGTTAGGTGATTTGAGGTTCAAGTTCGGGCCATCTAACTTTGGTCCAGAAAGGCCAAAATCAGGCAGGTTCAAGTTTGGCTTTTTGAATTTTCCTGATGGACCAGCAATATCAAAATCTGGCATTTCTAAATCACCTTTAGGACCATCAATGTCAGGTCCTTTCAGGCTCGGAAAACCAAATTTTGGCTTCTTGAATTTGGGCATTTTAAATTTCCCTTTGGGTGAACCAATGTTGACATCTGGAGTATTCATGTCAAATTTTGGGGCCTTCAAGTCCATATTTGGTAGGTTCACATCGGGGGCATTAAGTCCCCCCTCAATATTTGGAGCTTTTAAACCAAAATCGGGTGACTTTAGATCTGCATTAAGGTCCAAGTTTGGTCCTTTTGGTAATGAACCTGTAAGATTGAATTTAGGCATTTTCAATTTCCCAGAGGGAGCGTTAACATCCCAGTCTGGAGCATTTAGCTCTGGCATTTTCAGTTTACCTGATGGCATGTCCAAGTTTAGCTTTGGAGTGTTTAGATCCAGTTTAGGGCTTTTGAGATCAACCTTGGGCATATTTATGTCTGGTGCATTTATTCCGCCACTGAGATTTGGACCAGAGAGACCTAGGTTAGGTGATTTGAGGTTCAAGTTTGGGCCATCTAATTTTGGTCCAGAAAGGCCAAAATCGGGCAGGTTCAAGTTTGGCTTTTTGAATTTTCCTGATGGACCAGCAATATCAAAATCTGGCATTTCTAAATCACCTTTAGGACCTTTGAGATTGACTTTGGGAGCATTTACATCAACCACTGGAACATCTAAGTCCCCATCAATCTTAGGTCCTTTCAGGCTCGGAAAACCAAATTTTGGCTTCTTGAATTTGGGCATTTTAAATTTCCCTTTGGGTGAACCAATGTTGACATCTGGAGTATTCATGTCAAACTTTGGAGCCTTCAAGTCCATGTTTGGTAGGTTCACATCGGGGGCATTAAGTCCCCCCTCAATATTTGGAGCTTTTAAACCAAAATCGGGTGACTTTAGATCTGCATTGAGGTCTAAGTTTGGTCCTTTTGGTAATGTACCCATAAGATTGAATTTAGGCATTTTCAATTTCCCTGAGGGAGCGTTAACATCCCAGTCTGGAGCATTTAGCTCTGGCATTTTCAGTTTACCTGATGGCATGTCCAAGTTTAGCTTTGGAGTGTTTAGATCCAGTTTAGGGCTTTTGAGATCAATCTTGGGCATATTTATGTCTGGTGCATTTAGTCCACCACTGAGATTTGGACCAGAGAGATCTAGGTTAGGTGATTTGAGGTTCAAATTCGGGCCATCTAACTTTGGTCCAGAAAGGCCAAAATCAGGCAGGTTCAAGTTTGGCTTTTTGAATTTTCCTGATGGACCAGCAATATCAAAATCTGGCATTTCTAAATCACCTTTAGGACCTTTGAGATTGACTTTGGGAGCATTTACATCAACCGCTGGAACATCTAAGTCCCCATCAATCTCAGGCCCTTTCAGGCTCGGAAAACCAAATTTTGGCTTCTTGAATTTGGGCATTTTAAATTTCCCTTTGGGTGAACCAATGTTGATATCTGGAGTATTCATATCAAATTTTGGAGCATTAAGGTCCATGTTTGGTAGGTTCACATCGGGGGCATTAAGTCCCCCCTCAATATTTGGAGCTTTTAAATTAAAATCTGGTGACTTTAGATCTGCATTGAGGTCCAAATTTGGTCCTTTTGGTAATGAACCTGTAAGATTGAATTTAGGCATTTTCAATTTGCCTGATGGAGCGTTTACATCCCAGTCTGGAGCATTTAGCTCTGGCATTTTCAGTTTACCTGATGGCATGTCCAAGTTTAGCTTTGGAGTGTTTAGATCCAGTTTAGGGCTTTTAAGATCAATCTTGGGCATGTTTATGTCTGGTGCATTTATTCCACCACTGAGATTTGGACCAGAGAGATCTAAGTTAGGTGATTTGAGGTTCAAGTTTGGGCCATCTAATTTTGGTCCAGAAAGGCCAAAATCGGGCAGGTTCAAGTTTGGCTTTTTGAATTTTCCTGATGGACCAGCAATATCAAAATCTGGCATTTCTAAATCACCTTTAGGACCTTTGAGATTGACTTTGGGAGCATTTACATCAACCACTGGAACATCTAAGTCCCCATCAATCTCAGGTCCTTTCAGGCTCGGAAAACCAAATTTTGGCTTCTTGAATTTGGGCATTTTAAATTTCCCTTTGGGTGAACCAATGTTGACATCTGGAGTATTCATGTCAAATTTTGGAGCATTAAGGTCCATGTTTGGTAGGTTCACATCAGGGGCATTAAGTCCACCCTTAATCTTTGGAGCTTTTAAACTCAAATCTGGTGACTTTAGATCTGCATTGAGGTCCAAATTTGGTCCTTTTGGTAATGAACCTGTAAGATTGAATTTAGGCATTTTCAATTTGCCTGATGGAGCGTTTACATCCCAGTCTGGAGCATTTAGCTCTGGCATTTTCAGTTTACCTGATGGCATGTCCAAGTTGAGCTTTGGAGTATTTAGATCCATTTTAGGGCTTTTGAGATCAACCGTGGGCATGTTTATGTCTGGTGCATTTATTCCACCACTGAGATTTGGACCAGAGAGATCTAGGTTAGGTGATTTGAGGTTCAAATTCGGGCCATCTAACTTTGGTCCAGAAAGGCCAAAATCAGGCAGGTTCAAGTTTGGCTTTTTGAATTTTCCTGATGGACCAGCAATATCAAAATCTGGCATTTCTAAATCACCTTTAGGACCTTTGAGATTGACTTTGGGAGCATTTACATCAACCACTGGAACATTCAAGTCCCCATCAATGTCAGGTCCTTTCAGGCTCGGAAAACCAAATTTTGGCTTCTTGAATTTGGGCATTTTAAATTTCCCTTTGGGTGAACCAATGTTGATATCTGGAGTATTCATGTCAAATTTTGGAGCCTTCAAGTCCATGTTTGGTAGGTTCACATCGGGGGCATTAAGTCCCCCCTCAATATTTGGAGCTTTTAAACCAAAATCTGGTGACTTTAGATCTGCATTGAGGTCTAAGTTTGGTCCTTTTGGTAATGTACCCGTAAGATTGAATTTAGGCATTTTCAATTTCCCTGAGGGAGCGTTAACATCCCAGTCTGGAGCATTTAGCTCTGGCATTTTCAGTTTACCTGATGGCATGTCCAAGTTTAGCTTTGGAGTGTTTAGATCCAGTTTAGGGCTTTTGAGATCAATCCTGGGCATATTTATGTCTGGTGCATTTAGTCCACCACTGAGATTTGGACTAGAGAGATCTAGGTTAGGTGATTTGAGGTTCAAGTTCGGGCCATCTAATTTTGGTCCAGAAAGTCCAAAATCAGGCAGGTTCAAGTTTGGCTTTTTGAATTTTCCTGATGGACCAGACATATCATAATCTGGTATTTCTAAATCACCTTTGGGAGCTTTGAGATTGACTTTGGGTGTATTGATAGCCAACTTTGGGCCATCTAATTCCCCATCAATTTCAGGTCCTTTGAAGCTTGGAAGACCAAATTTAGGCATCTTCATCTTTGGATGTTTAACATCTAGATCTGGCATTTTCAGTTCTGATTTTGGGCCTTTGAGAGCAAGGGAAGGTGCATCATTGTCAAATTCTGGCTTTGGCAAATCTACATCAAGACCACCTGATGAATGAAGGTCTAAATTTGGAGCTTTAAGATTTATGTTTGGCACACCTCCTTTAAACTTCTGTCCAGATAAATCCATGTCTGGAGTTTTAAAGGCATAATCTGGAACTTGAATGTCTGGTAAATCAAATTTGGGCATTGAAAACTTAGGAGCTTGGTATTTCCCAGAGGGGCTCTTGATGCCAACTGATGAAGAGTCAGAGACTAAATTTGGCCCTTTAAGGTCAACTTTTGGTAAATCAGGTACAGAAATCCTTCCTTTTACCTGTGGTGTTTTGAGCCTTAGTTCAGAGCTTTCAACACCTGAACCTTGTAAGTCCTTACCTATTTCTGGAGAAGTTCTATTCATACCAAGACCCATTGGTGGAAGATTCAGATTGCTACCATTTGATAGTTCTACTGCATCACCATAATAAGAATCCCCATGAATATCTGTGCTAAATTTCTTGGTTTTCAGAAGTCCAAAGTCGACTCCAAGACGAGGCAACCCCGAATCCTGCTTTAGGTCGGCCTTGGATGAGCTTTGTACAGTTGGAATGGTAGTCGGCTCCCCATTCACACCAACATCATCAGCACTAGGAAAGTCATCTTTCATAAACTTCTTGATTTTGGCATTGTAGAGTTTGCAGTAGGAATCATTCAGTATCTAAAAAATATAAACATAGGCTTGGTTACTTGAATGAAATGTTAGCAAGACTTCTTTTTACTAAAGTCTATCAGTCTGAGTAGGGATCAAGTTTAGTATCATTTGATGAAAGTCAATGCAATGCACAATGTAGCACAAAAACAGCTTCTAGTGGGACATATTAAATGAGCTAATAGAATTAATGCTCTTCAAAGTACAGATGATCATATTTGACCTTTTGTGTTGTGGAAGATGATTAATAAACCCATTAACTAATTCAGTTTATTTTTTGCAGCCAACTTACCGTCTCGGGACTCTTGGTACCCTCAAACAGATTTCCGACGCTCCTGCTTTTGTTCCTTTTGAGGACTTTTATCTTGTCATCATATGGCTTTGATAGTTGATCAGAATTGATTGTTGCTCCTAACAGTCCGTCCCCTGAAAAAGAAAAATCAAGTATTTGCATAAAACATTATCAAATTCAACTACAATTAAGGACCACATCATACTTTTCTATTTGAAGGATAGCGTTAGAATCCATATGCTAAACCTGGGAACCCTAATAATATAAAATATGGGTTTTTATGTGAAGGAAACCCAACAAAACTATTCAGCAAAGTACATTTCAAAATAGTCTCAATGTTCTTCTGCTGAAAAAGGATTTCTAGAAAAAAACTATTGTGCTGTATTTTAATTAAGACTATTTGTTTAACATTCAATTTCACTGCCAGATTGTATTAATAGAATATTTACAATTGACTTGGCACAGCTGTTGACTGGGTTTGTATTGCATTGGACTGAATATTGAAAGGTTCTACATAAAATATGTAGATTGTAAACTTAACGAAAGTGGCTGGGCTTACACAACCTTGAGTTTGTGTCTAGTGTGAAATGATTTCCTTCAATTGGATCACGTGTTCTTGTGAGGAACAAGTGTTTATATGCTATAAGCTAAGACTTTATATGGCTTGCTTTAAAAAACAGTTAAAAGTAGCAAGTCGGGGTCATACCTTCCATTATTCCCTGATTGGACCGGGCACCGTCATTAATGCTGGATATCACCACTCCACCATCCTCTGATCGCTCCAGGGTCAAACCCTCAGAGAGGCTCCTCCCCCTGCGGTGTGTCGGCTAAACAGATAGGACATTTCATTTCAGGGAGGCAATAAAACAGAGGCACTCCTCAACAAAATAATATTTACCTGCAACATACAAAAGAAAATTAAACTGTTATAGGAAATTTCAGTACAGAACCCTTTTCACGTACCATGATCACGGTGTCTTTGTCACAGTTGCATTGAAAAATCCTCTTTGACTAAACCTTTAGAAGGAAACAAAATGGACAGTTAACAAATTAATTTATTAAACCTAAACCTAAACCTCTGGGTGTGGCACATTTATTCTGCCAACTCAGTATTGTCAAGGAAACTATTCTATTGTTTTGTTTACTACAGCTGCAGGAATCAACAGATGCAAGGGGACTGGTGTAGCGTATATTTACTATTCACGATTTACAAAGCAAACTTAACAGTCGAAAACAAGGTAGTGTGACTGTACTGTACTGTAAAATTGAATTGAATTGAATTGAAATTCAGGTGACTTTGCAGGTGCATCTCAGGTATCCCAGTTATGTTCTTCGTGCTTTTGGGCCATAACTGAGGAAAAACCAGTAACAGGTTTATCAAGAGAACTGCAAAGAAGTGCTTGTTGGGTGTTTCCTTTTTAAGCACACTAAGTGAAACGTAACCACACCCACCCCTTTCCAGCAGAGAAATCCTTGCAGAGCCCTGGCAAACCTCCAGTGAATCCAGAAACAATATGTTCTATTTAGAGTGTGAAATAATATGCATGACTGAAACTTGACTCAGGTGAATTACTTCAATGAATTTCAATACTCCACACATTAAAATACATTTTGGAGACCCAATAAACTTGAGTTTATGCCATTTGAAAAAGTATCAAATTCAGAATTTCTCCAGGCATTAAGAACTAAATTAAATTCTTACTAATAGTTGTGGCATTATTTCAATATTGTGATAGACTAAATCGTGTCATCATGAATGTAACTAAATAATGCGGTGATTGAACTATATTGTGTACATCCCTTTGCACTGAACTTATAGTCAAACACAGAGACATTTTTTATGAATAGTTGTTGTGAGTTTTTTGACATGTTAAACTGGAACAGATCTTTCACCAATCTTTTTTGAAATCATTTATTCAGATATGACAACATCTTGTCACAATACATTTGACAATCAAAAGACACAACAGTGCCAAAATGTAATGATTCAAATACCTAAATATGATTCAGTCAAATGGTCTTGTATACTGCGTAGTTTAGAAATGATGGACATTAACTATATAAACCTAATTACTACTTCCCCAATTCGTAAATGGCATTTTGAGCATGCATGCAAACAAGAAAGATTATGAGTTAGAACAAGAAAAATTAAAAAATAGTATTTTTATCATTTTTTCTTTGAGTGCTTATAAATGTAACTGTTTTGAATGGGTCAGTAATATCTCTTATCTCTTAAAGGCCCCTTAACTGATTTGAATCAATGTCCTATTGTGGCTGAGTTTGCACCATCACAAAATACTGTATTGTTGTAAAAAAAATAACATTATATTGTACAATGAAGAAACTTGTGGTAATTTTTTATTTTCAATTTGATCTGTCTTAAATTCTTCTAATTCAGCCTTTTTTTTACATTTAAATATGCATCTCAACATTTTTTTTAAACCAGACTTTTCCATCAGTCAGACTTTGGCATTTAGCTCATATTTCACACCGCTAATAATGACATCAATGCAAATAAAGCCGCTGATTCACTGCTTAAAAAGTTAAACATTAATCATTTTATAGATATGCCAATGTGCACATGCTGAAAGTAATAAAACTGAAAATGTTCATGGTCTGCAGCTTGATCATGATGCAAGAAGATAAAAAAAGAAAGAAAAAGGCCTGTATAACAATTTCGCAAGGAGTCAAGCTGAACAGCATGCTGACTGAAACTCAACAGAAACTACCTGGATGACAGCACCCAAAACCTGCTACCTGAAAGGCAAAGCACCACAAGCATTGAAGCTCAAAGATCAAAAGGTACTCATAAAGAAAACTGACCTCAGGGTCCATCAGGCAGATGTTTTTCGAAGCTGTCCGGGCCTCTGTGTTGTGAAAGATATGTCCCAGAGTTTGATCACAGAGATATCAGCCCATGCTGTTTGATCTGCAGGCTGTGACTGAGGAAAGGAGCGCCAGACAGTTGGACGAATACTGGTCTCAAAGCAGACAAACAGGTTCTAACTTTAAAGTATTGCGTCCCTTAACTGTCAAAGGACACACAGACACATGTTCACCTCACACACCCTCATGCAAACACACCCTAACTACCACCTGCCTGCGGCTCATATGCATACAAACACAAACAACAGCACAACTTTTGGCTCTGACCCGCCATCCTTCTTACAAAAACACTGATTCCTGATTTAATTAAAATGTTCTTTCAACTGTGATTTATTTCTGTAAAATGTATTTAATTTTCTAGTTTTGCCTCAACTGTATTGAGATCTATTTTTCTCAACCTCCAGATTCAATTACTTGTCTGTTTTATTCTCTGCCAATATAAAGTTATTTTTATTTGGATTTTTTAAAAATCCTAAAAATAAAGGTAAGTTAGATTTGTCAACAAATCTGTGCCCACATAAATGCAAATGCACACACACTCACACATAAATAACATCCATAGCTAAAACCTAGACTCGTAGGAACAAGCAAAAAAGAACAACACAACCCAGACACTCCCCCCTTGAAAACATGCTAAGTTTGCCATCATGAGAAGAAATGCCTACCTGTGCCAAGGGAGCGGCAGGCGTTCACTGTTTGAGTCACTCTGATTACAGTCACCTGTTGGTCACAAAGACTGCTGTCAGTGGGAATCTGGGTGGAAAGAAAAGGAGAGACAGTTTAGAGCCATTCAAACTCAGTTATTATGTAATTTACATGGCCAGGTAAGGCTGAGGCGGCAAAAGGACTCTGTTATGTAAGAACGACTCTCAGGCAGACCCAATGACAATAAAATTATATTTTGAAAAATGTGTGAGAACAATGTTCATTACAAAAGAATGATTTATTGTTTATTAAAGTCTGAAAACCGTAGGATATTTTTATTATAAAGTTATTTTTTGACAAACCCAAAAACAATGAAAAGCAAAGTAATTCTCACAAAATTAGTAAGAAAAAATGTGTTTAATAAATCACATTTAATCAACTTGTTCACAAAAAAGGTCAAAGTCAATGGTCTCAGTGGAACTGTTGCATATATAAGCAACACCAGCTGTACAGAGGACAGTTTGCTCTGGAAGACTAAACTATAAGATAATGTTGGATTAAAAGCTGACATAAAAGCTGCTATGATGACTCAATTAATAGATTATGTAAATAATTGAAAATTATTCTAAAACTATTACAATAAGCCAGTAATACTTTTACAAGAAAATATGTTTGAATTTGATATTAAAATGAGCCTTTCCCTGGTATCACACTAGGTAATCAAATTTAACAAAATGAAATAGACCTTAACAAATGTACCAACAGTATAATCAAAAGATTTATCAATGCCAAAAATAATCAATAGCTGTTGGATTTTAAATAAAACACAATATAATTGTGCCCTAGGATAAGCGCTCAGTGGAGCAATCCCTCCCTCTTATGCACTAAAGCCCTGCTGATCTGTCACATAACCTAGTGCCTAATGGCCCTCACAACTCAAAGGTGTACACCATTGGGCAGTAAGAGCCACAACATCACTGGGGTTATGTTAGGTGGGGGTTTGTTTCTAATGTATAAATCCAATGAAGAAATCGTGAAACAGACTGGAGATTATATAGTTGGCTCCTATCCAAACATAGATCTGCTACTACTTAGGTGCTTCACCCATATAAGGTTACAGCTTCAGACACCTAAAGGTTGGAGTGTTAACAGGTGGTAGACAGACTTGAATAATACATTTCACAAAGTTACCAAGATGAATGAATTTCATGAAAATTCGTACTAACAGGTTATCATGCAGGCGTCTCCCTTCACTGATGTTTTGTTAAGCTAGGCCCAAGACACCTCAGGGAGTCTTAACTGTAAGCCCTGGTGTCCCAGAGACATCCCCATCTATGCTAGCTCTCACGTCCCATCATACTCACATCTGTGGAGAGACGTTAGAAAGAGGACACATAGGCAGTGCCAGCGTGAGAAGCTAGAGCTCAGCCCTGCTGTTTTTATGAGGGTAGAGAGGAGAGAAGAAAGAGATTAAAAAGGAGATGACAGGTTTTTTCCTTACCCTTGTTTTGGTCCCTCTGTCTCATTACATCAGTTATCTCATTACAGTTCTCCCAGTAAAGAGATAGTTGATTATGCTAAACCCATATATCCCTCCCCCACTGGACAAAACTTAACTTTCTATCCTTGCTGTTTAGCTTCTGCTGCCAAATCTGCTTATCACATTTTCCCCCTTTCATATGCTTCCTCAACATACTCCTATACCAGAGCTCTAACAGATCTATAAAATAAACTAGCTTGGAGACCACACAACATGTCAGGTCTCAAACTAGTGGAATCCCAATTGTTCTGCATATCTACCATCTCCCAATCATTACTGCTCTTAAGGTGGTCTAACTGGTACCTGCTGAAAAATCTACTTTTGCTGCTTCTGAACACAATGGGCGCAATGGGCTCAAAATGGTTGAAAATAAAAAAAATAATAAAAAATTATCCTTAGGGCCGAAGGAATCCCTCAAAAACTTGATATTATTGAACTATAACTAATTTATTTATGTTTTACCTTCAACAGAAAAGTAGACAGGGTATGTTTTTGCATTGTTTGTAGCAACAGAAATACAAAATTGTTCATCATCAGCATACAGCCATAATAATCAACATTACCACCCAAGAAATGCACATGTAGCAAAAAAACAACAACAAAAAAAAACAGGGGACCAAAACCGCTTCCCTGAGGAATATCAAATCATTCAGTAAGTAGTGATTAATATGATGTACATTAAACCAATTGAAATAATTAGATAATTTATGAAAATGTTGAAGGAAATTGTACTTGGATCAACACGAAGCTGGCGTGAGGGTTCATCAGTAGTGGTTTACTGTAGCAATCTCTGTGCTGTTACTGATTAAACTTGCTTCTATATGATCCGTGTCAGTTTTTAAAGGCTATTAGCTTCTAACCTTCAATAGTGTAAATTGTAAACCTTCACCAATGACAGACATTCAATTAAGTCTTATTTCAAATAGAAAATCTTAGAATATTAAAAAAAAGTTTTATTTTAAAAATGGCTAACATAAAGGAGAATCATTCACACAAGACTGTTTTGTTAACAAGTATTGACTCATTCATTTATAATGAAGCAGTAATACAAAGATGATCTTTGATAACTGCCTATTCAATAAAATATATCTTTTACTGTCTTCGGTAGGGAGAAAAAGATTATTTCATGTTTAAATTTGCCTTTTTTTTTACCTTTTGGAATGCTTCTCTCGATCTAAACAGACAAGTGTAAAAAAGAGGTGATCAAGGTCTGTTTGACCCGTCTGACAGCACTCACAGTTTTAGACCTTGTGTTTGGTTGTTTACTGAAAATACCGCCCTGGAAAAAACTAACAGATATAAATTTCTTAATATCCTCAGCCATTCAACTGATGAACTTTGATAGTTAAAGGTAACATCAGTTCAACCTTCATTAGTAAATATTGCTGATATCTTTGTAGAACTTTAACACAGAGCAATATGCACTTTATTTTTTCTACTTCTTGATAGTTGTTGTACATAAATATGGACTTCCATATTTTCAAAACAGGTTTAAAATTAAATTAGTTAGTTACTGTTGCTACTTGTACACAACTTATTGCTGCTCTGCGTACAATTATAGTTCTTCTTTAGTTGACCTTATTTTGTGGTTTCCTTTGTATTTGTAAACTGGATGAATTAGGGTTAAAATTTTAGAAGACTGAGAAAATATATTTCGTGTTTAGTAGCAGCTAACAAAAGAGTGCAATTTTATATTTCTTCATTTTAACATTTTTAGTTATTTGCAAAATGCACAAACGCACATGTACCCCTCCAAGAAAAGTGAATCAGTAAAAACAATAAATAGGTCACATGATAAAAGACTGGGTAAGTATATCATTTTACCAACAGGCAACACAACTGTATGGCTTTTAAAAAACAACCAAAATGCAATCAGGAAGGCAGAAGGCATCTTCTTCTTATAAAGAAAATACCCCGGAGAAAAGCATTCACAGCCTCTACACTTCAACAGTAGGACAGTTTTTTTAAATACGTTTTTAGTTTTTCTGTAAAAATGCAGCAGGAAAGTACATAAAAAGCAGCAGGTTCTCTGCAAACCCTCCAACATAAAAATATCAAATCAAAATGTCAATTATTAAATGAGGTCTCTTTTTTTCTTCAGAATCATTGCAGTCATCTGCTTTCTCTTCTCTGACCAACCAACCCCTGGAAGATCGAGTGGTCAGTTTGGCAGAGAGCAGCCGGCGTGTCGAACTCCATCACCTTCCCAGCATGCATCACCAGCACCCTGTCACAGTCCATGATAGTGTTGATCCTAGTGACACAAACACAGATAGGCGATAAAAATCATTTAATTAATTTCAAGATTTTTAATAAACAGTTGGCATGTGATATAAAAAGAATAAGAAAAGATTTAGCGTTTATTTTTTGGAGGCATTTACATGAGAAACCCTTTACCTGTGTGCAATAGTGAGGACAGTCTTGTCCTTAAATGTCTCTCTTATCGTCTGTTGCAGCAGTTTGTCCGTCTTCTGATCCACGCTGGCTGTGGCTTCATCAATACACAGAACCTGCATGACCAGGATAAAAAAATTGTTATATACAATGTTGTGATTTTTTTCTGAAGTGATTTTGTTTTGGAGTATGTTTATAGAAAAGGAACATTTCTTGGTCAATTTTGATTATATAACAAAACATCAAATATTTGACTCAAAAGGTTTAGAATCTGTGTGGCACACAACACACTCTGTCTGTACAGCCTTGATTTGGATAAGTTACAAATAAATAAAAATACCCTTAATTAACAACTCAACCCAAAATGATGAGACTAAGTGGGGAAGTGAGAAAATGTAATAATGCACCAAGTACTCTTTCTATATAATGTCCTTCTTCATATAGTTTAAACATTTGGACCAATACAAACTACAGAATGTAGAATTTCTATCTATTCCCTTTTTGTTGGCTGTTTATGGTCTCACCACTTCTTGGTAGTTCAGAAGGTTTTTGTCCTGGCATTAAATGCAGCTGGTATATTCCCTAGATATATTGTTGCAAAACTACCCTCCATCTCAAAACCCAGTACTGATTGTGTGGTTGCTGTTAACTCTGAAAGAGTTATGTGCACATCACGTAAGTGTAGGGCAATACAAAAAACTACAGGGAGAAGAAGATATGCCTGCATACTTGCTCAAATGCCCCACAAAGTTTTTATTAATAATGTTTCGGTGATATTTTCTTTGTGTACCATTCTTTTGGAAACCCGTCTCCCCTCGATACTTTGTTGGTTATAAGTCTTGATATTAAAGATAAAATGAAGGACTCAATTAAATTATACATGAACAGTCCTGAGAACATATCTGGGAGGACATTAACATTAAAAAATGCAAGCAGAAGCTGGTATGTACAAATACATTTTTAATTGATAGTTAATAAATTAAAGAGCATCCGCTGAACTTTGAAGTGGATCTGTGTTGGAGTGAAGGTTTAATGATACAGGTTAGATGTCTCACCTTAGCCTGAGTCAGCAGAGCTCTAGCCAAACACAGCAGCTGTCTCTGCCCCACAGAGAAGGATTTCCCTCTTTCACCAACCTCAGCATCCAGACCACCTTACACACACACACACACACACACACACACACACACACACACACACACACACACACACACACACACACACACACACACACACACACACACACACACACACACACACACACACACACACACACACACACACACACACACACACACACACACACACACACACACACACACACACACACAGCAAAGATTGTATACATGACAATGAGAGGATGCTTCAAATATTGATGTTGAAACTACAGATTTTAATTCATAGAAGCTTTACAAACATCTTCAACCCAGCAGCACAGAACTTAGCAACCAAGATCAGTATCCACAGGGACGTATACAGGACCCCCATGTGACAAGACACCTGAAAGGTTAAATAACAAATAGCTATAGATTTTGTCTGTTGATCTTTACAAGAATCCAATGGAAGTTTAAACATCTGGTATGACAACCCTAGTGTATTACATGTCTTTGCTTTATCATTTATTCCTAGTAGGTATTTGTGTTGTATCTTGTCATCATTACCAAATACATAAGTAATGGTAAAAAAATCGTAAAGTTACACTGATCTTTGATTGGGTTGGATGGGTGTACATGTTACTAGAAAATAAAACCAGTGAAAGCAGAAGGAACATTAAAAAATAAAGAAGTTCAGATAAGATATTAGTTTTAACTTCTTGTTATGTACCATACTCATCAAAGCATCCTGTGACCTGCTCGGTTTATAACATGCCTCTCACATAAGGCGTGCTGGGAAACGTGCTACCCATTACAGCAGGAACAATGGAAATGAACAAAGTGAAAAGAAAAAATATGGAATTGTCTTCAAGGCAAACACTGATGATGTGACCACAGAGGAACGAGGAAGGGTGGAGTGAATTGAAAACAGTCAGTCAGGTGGTTTAACCCAAAACAGACACACCTCGGCTTAATGAGCATCACTCTGCTTATATTTCACTAGGTCATCTCATTTTGTACATCTTTTTTTTTTAATCCCCTATCTGTCTCAGTCTCTCACCTATCCTCTGGACCACCGAGCTCAGGTGACACTGGTCCAGGACCTCCATCAGCTGCTGGTCTAAGTGTCTCCCACACGGGTCCAGATTCTCCCTGATGGTCCCGCTGAACAGAAAGGGGTCCTGAGGAATAATGGCCAACCTGGACCTGCAGAGGGCACCAATAGAACAAATACAACATATACAGTATAAGCTTTGACTTGTTCAGTGACTGCATGTAAGACACTGCACAAAATAAATAAATATGTTAAATAGTAATGAAACTACACCTGGTGTAAAACAACCACATGCACTGCAGGTCATGTTTCAAGTGTTAAATTGCAATGTATTATAATTGTATTATTCTGTTGTTTCCTTATGAACCTGCACATTTATTTTAAAAGACAAAATGCAATAAACTAACTAACTGTGAAAATTGTAAATTGTGTTTGTTTAATTCACTTAATGGTATGACTCCTTAATATCTCTCTGACCTGCTCAATGGCTACAGCCCAATCAGATCCCTCAGATGAAGTGTTGGCCTCCGAAAGATGTCTAAAATCTAGATCTACCCAATACTACCTAAATGTGGTAAAGGGGCATTTATTCACTATAGTGCTGTTCTATGGAACAAACTGCCTGCTGACCTGAGGTCCATGGAAACAGTAAGTTCTTTTAAAGTAGTCTTAGAAACTTGTTTAGGCCTCTTATGTCTTTGACAGTTAGTCTATGCGTATGTGAATGTATATAGAAGAGCGTTTTCCCCTAGTAGGAACAGGTACACCTGTACATTAGTATATGAGTGTGAGTGCTGTAGATCATTTTATACATGTGTTTTGGATTCAAAGATAACCTATTATGCTGATCCCAATTTCAAAACTCACATTCAGTGTTACAATGCTGAATACCTACATCCATGGGCATACATAGTTTCAGATCACAAGGTCGTTTAACCCACTCTGCAGACTTACCCTTGGAATTAGTCATTATGTTGGAGTAATTATCGTTGAAAAACACTTTCTGTTGGAGTAATACCAGGATAAGTCTGCGGAGTGCGCTAAACTGCTGGTTCTGCATATCACGCAATAGTTCCCAGATATGAAACAAAGAATGTCCTGACAAGACTTCAAGCCTCTACGTCAGCCACTGAAACCTGATACATAGCAAAATCTGCAAATCATGCAAAGCTACTCTATGGACTTCACAGACCGAGATATGTTTTGTGAATTAATTTTCTTATTGTTTTTATTGTTTGTTTGGTGTTTGTTTTTATTTGATGTGCTATACAAATGAAACTTCTTGAATTGAAATAATTCCTGTTCAGCTCTTATGTGGATCTTTGAACTGCAAGAAAAACAAAAAACTAAATGAAACAATTAGTCTGGGCAAAATTCTTGAATTAAATTTTAAATTAAATGTTCTAACCATTACTTAGTGTTGGTACCTTTTGATTCTCTTTTACCATCTTCTCAGGAACTACCGCCCTCTATCAAGAGTAAACTGGCACATTTCCTGTTATTGTCTGTGACTGTTTTTTCACTTCTGGGTCATGATGCAGAATTATTTTATTCTATGAATAGTGGGGTACATTTCTAATCAAAATACCAGTGTCAAATGGTATTGTGAAAAAATAAATAAAGTGAAAGGGAAATCTTTTGACTGAAACCAGTCAAATCAACCCCAAAGCAATACTTCATATGGAAACCTTTTTCACCGCAGACACCAGGCAACTCCTATATTGTGTTGGTTTCTCCATGTTTACCACCTCAGACCTACCTGAGCTGAGCGAGACCCACAGTGGTGATGTCCAGCCCGTCCAGGAGAATCTGACCCTGGTTCAGCTCCACCATCCTGAACAGGGCAAGGAACAGGGTAGACTTTCCAGAGCCTGTCCGTCCCATGATGCCCACCTTCTCCCCAGGCCTCACCACCAGACTCACCCGGTCCAGAGCATTAGGGAAACCTTCTCTGTAAGCTAGAACGACATCCCTGAACTCCAACCAGCCCTGCTCAGGCCATGAAGGGGGCAGCTGATGTTTGAAACAGAGGGTAAAGTGAGAAAAGTGCAGTGACAAAATTGACAAGAAAAATATATCTGCAAGATTCCCCCTGAATAATTTTCTTTCATTTTTTAAATAAATGTTTATGTTATCTTTAAATCCCTATTTAAAACCCCTACTTGTTTTTTATGTTAATTTGGTGAAATAGAATCCAAGAGGAATCACATTTTTTCCAATGGTATGGAAGAATAAAAATGAATTAAACATTAAGATATCAGCACTTACAATAACATTTATATGTGTGTTGACAAACAGGGTTTGACTGCTCGATATATTCATACTATCCATAACACCCTCAATCTAATTGTTGCTATAAAATAAATCAGCATACAGTATAATAGTGGCAGTTTGACAGCCGGTCTGACCTGTGCGTTTTGCTGCTGTGGCTCGGTGGGAAGTCCAGTGGAGTACTCCTCAGTCCTCTCCACACTCACCAGCTGCATCTCAGTTTGTGTAAAGCTGAATATGAGGCCAGACAGCAGCGTTGTGATGGACAGAGCGTAGGACAGGGACAGACCCACCAGACCTGATGGAGACAACATACACACCCTCTGAGAAACTGAGCATCTGTTATACGTACGTGTAAACTGGTGCACAGTCACTAAACTCAGCTGTGTGCTCACCTGGATCCACTTTGTTATACTGGTGCTGCACGACAGCGATAACACCGAGGCATGTCACCACGGCAACACCAATCAGCTGCAGGCGGATGTCCAGCCACTGCATGGCGGCATTGCTGAGGAAGAGGCAGCGTTGGTTCTGCTCCAGACGCCTGGCGTTCTCCTCCTCAAACCTGGAACAACAACACTGAGTCATGTACAGTATATACAGTAGAGCCACTAAGACATGTTAGATAAGGCATTTACAGCTTATTCTATGTGATGTATTTCAAGGTGAAACAGCATGTGTGAGAAGGTTAACATTTTAAGAGGTATATAATAAAACCTTTGAGAGGTTTGGTGTTTTCTAAAGTGCAAGTATTTCACTTGCAATTGTCAATAAAAAAAAAGAATAAAATCAAACAAACCAAAAAAATAACTAAAATAGGCGGTGTGCAAGCTAAGACTGAAAGCTGCTGAATCATCACTTTTTACTCCTGCTGCTTGTTTTGCAGATACTACAAGTCAACATTTCACAAGCAGCATTGTACAGATCACACCGAGGATCCCTGTAAAAGAGGAAGATGCTGTCAGGGGTTAACAACCCCAAAAATATTGGTATCATTCACAGACTGGGACATGGAAGTGGACATAGACATAAAGATGTTGCCTATCAGATAATTGAAGACGTTATAAAGTCAGGCTTCCCAGTCTTCCCCAATTTCAATGTGTCAATTTTCCCTTTCAAAACATATTCTCCTCCAGAGAAAAAAAGTCATCCTACTCCGTATATTTCAACCACTAAAAAACACAAATTCAGGACAAACATCCAGTAAGTAGAAGTTCAAAAAAGATGTCAACATTTGTATGTTCATTAAAGAGCACTTGCATGTCTACATTCCAACAGTAAAATATCTAAGTTTGCATTTTCATCAGAATTCTTCAATAAGCAGATTTTAGAAAATTATGTTGATCATCATCTCGTTCATGGTTATCATATTTTTTATCCTAAAGCAATAATTTCAGTATAATATCCAGTATCCTAAAAAGTACATTTCTCACCTGGCAGAGCTTCCGCTTGCCCTGATGGTCCCCAGCCCCGTCAGCGTCTCAGAGAAGTGTGAGTAGACAGGCGACAGAGTGAGGCTGCACAGGCGCTTCAGCTCGCGGGAGGTGTGTCTATAATAGTGCTGGGTGCAGTAGTAGAGCAGAGCAAGCGGCAGCAGGGGAACCAGGACCCAGGGGAGGCCATAACTTATCACCACCAGCATGCCGAGCAGGCCGAAGACGTTGGCCAGGAGAATGTTTAGGATAAAAGGAAGGCTATCGTCCACGCTGTACAGGTCTGAGGAGAAACGGTTTAGAATGCGGCCCATCGGGGTGGTGTCGAAGAAAGTCACTGTGGCCTAGAAGGCGGGTTGAAAACAGCGGGTTAAGATTGCTATTGTTTTTATTTTATATTTTCACTTAACATTTGTGTGTAAAACTGAGAAATATGCTTGAGTATTATTTGAATGTAAAATATCTGTCATATCACTTGTCCCTTCCCCTTAGCTTTACAGAGCTTTGAAGCGTCTTTTAGCTCATTGTTTCAGTCAAACTGTCTGTTGCTTTAACGATTTAAACTAAGGAGTATCGAAAACACAACCCAGTCATTTAAAGTCATGTTTTTTATATCGCCTTCTTCCTGCAGTAGATATGTTTAGTTTGATGACAAATTAAAGCAAATAAGTGAACAAAAAAAACAATATACAATGAATAAAGTTATTTCTTATCTCACACACAAACAAGTTGATATCTTGTATACCTTCCATTAGCATGGTGATCAGTTAGTAATGATTAGGACACAACAGCATATATTGTTTAACTGATGCATGGTTTTAGGGTCAAAGTCAGTCAGCTTGCATCAGTATGTGCAAAAAGCATCCCCAGTTGTAAATTGTGCATTTATGAAAACTGAAAACTTTATTTTATTGTTCTGTATTGCAGCATGCTGACTACTTATCACCTCATGTTTTTTAATAAGAATGGCTTGCTGACAGTTTATTAAAATTGCACACATTACAAGCTTATATACTTGGCCAGTGCTGCTAAAATCCCCAAAAACTAAGTAATCTGATATATGAGTCTCCCAGTGCAGATCAGCATAACCAATCACAGTGCATCATCTTCAACCAGAGAAAACAACTTCACACTACCTCACAAACTAAACAGCTGAGAGATCACATTAAAGCACAGCTGGTAAAAATGTGGAGCATTCAGAAGTGATGTAAAAAAATGTAGTAACTTAACAAGGAAACACAGTGGATTCTGCATTAAAAACAAGGTGAGCAGTTTTACCTGTTTCCAGGGTATTAAGAGGAGCAACAGCCCCCTGGGAGTGAAGCCAAAATATTTAAAGCTGGCTGCAGCACAGGTCATGGTCATAACCACCATTTCCTCCATTTTCACAGACAAACATGAGTCAAACTGGGAAGTAAAAATGAATGTCAAACCGGTATTCTGTCCTTAGGAATTTGTGCTAATATTTGTCAACGTTTTCATTTTTCTGAGTAGTTTTTTTTTAATTAGTTAGTTGTGGATGTAACTTCTTGACAGAACAGAAGCTCTCTCATTTGTCAACAGAAGCTCTGTTGACAAATGCGTCTCTGTCCAGCATTTTTTACCCTGATTAGCAAGAGCAGAGGAAGAACCGTGAGAGGAAGCAAGAGGAAAACTTAAAAAACCATCACTTTAACTTTCCATAACTGTGAGTGTCTGCTTTAAACCAACACAATACAGCAATTCTGCTGTAGACTGTACCAACCTGAAGGATCTCTGGCGTTTGATCTGTAAGTTAAATGCTTTAAAAACAAGCCAGCTCTCTTTGGCGCATGTCTTGGCTCCAAATTAGGTCCCTAGCGTTAAGTCACTGCCTGTCAAAGGGGTATTCTGAAAAAAAGTACATTAAATGGCTTCTCTGACCATCATCTCCTGCTGCCAAACCTGCCAAACATCAGCTCGAACTTTCGGCCTGAGGAGCTGGATAGTTACTTTGAGCAAAGTTGACGCACCTTAAGGACCCGGTCCAGCAGTCTGTTGTGGATGGTTTTGGCAGCACAGATCGCTCCGTATGCAAAGAGAAAAGCTCGGAGTGCAGTGAAGACGGTGTTAGCCCCCGCAATGGAGCCATACACAACCAGGTAAAACTTGACATCAGAGCTCAGGTTGCTTGGAGGGAACGTTTGAACAGAGGAGGATGGGGAGGACCTAGATGTGCAGAGGTACATATTTTTATTTAAAAAAATTAAGAGAAAACAGTGCAAAAACAGAAAAACTTTGGGGCACTGGTTTAGCTCAGTTGGTAGAGCGGAGGCTATAGTCCTCATTGTAGTGGTCGCAGGTTTGAATGCTGGTCCTGGGGCTGTTTGATGCATGACATTCCTGACTCTCTCTCTCTCTGAAGCTGTCGTATCAAATAAAAGCCAAATAGGCCCAAACTTTTATTTAAAAAAAAGTCTGGTTTAACCTAGAATTATGTAGTTTAATTTATATTTGGTATGAATTGAAGCTGTATAAATAAAGACTGACTAATTGTTTGACTATCAAAGCAAGCTTACTTTGACATACAATCATACATAATGTCATGATACTACTTGTATATGTTTTAAGCTAAGAAATGGTCAGTGTGATGACCGTGCCTGTAATCATATTAAATCCTGAATCTCAATCTAAACTGGCAGAGAACAAAAAGTCATGTTTATTCAAAATAAAAATAAAACTGCTTATCTAAGGACTGTGTGAAAAAAATTGTTGATACGGTGTAAAATGAGTTAAACAAAGTTCATTTGAAAACATAATGATGCATTATCATATCATAAACATTAGAATCACATATAGGTTTAGTCATCATACATCAGTTTCCAATCCATAATTTGTTTGAGTAATAAAGTCATTTTATTCAAATGTCGGTCTCATTGGGTGGTCAACCAACCAACCCTCAGCATAAAAATCATTTTCGTCTCCTGAAAGTCAAAAAGCAGGATGATTGGATGACTCACATTAACCCTCCAGGAGAGAAGAGCAGCAGGTGAGGTGAGCTGAAGGCACCTGATGAAGAACCATTTATTGTAGCAGAACCGTTGTTCTTCAGCTCTGATATCCAGTGGGACAACCACCAGTCAGAGACGTTCTTAGAGGCTGAAACATATTTAAATACAAACAGCAGAATGTTGATAAATATTAAATAAATAGATAATAAAATACTGTAAAAAAATTCACAACTTAAGCATTCTACAGCAAACCTTTACGGGGTGGTCAGAGCCTTTGAATTAACTGCAACATTCCCCAAATTAGATCTTATCAATTTTATTTATTTATAGCTGTGTTTTTACGAGTGAAAATTTCCCCAAAAACTTTTTGCAGAAACTAAGTGCCTTTTCTACTGCAGGGACCAAAGTCTAGATACAGTTTTTGTGTTACAATAAATAATAAAAGTATATATATTTGCATGTATTGTGTGCTGATAAGTTGTGGCATTTCCTTTCGCTCTTCACTAGCTGCAAGGAATCCTTACCTAACATTTTTGTATGTTTTGTATTTCTTGTGATTTTATATGTCCTTAAACTTTCTCATTTTTTTGCACTCAAATCTGAGGAGATATTGTTTCACAGTGGTTCCTTTCTGGCTAAATAAGGGATAAAAAACAACATAACATCTTCATGTGGTCGATCCAAACCTTGCATGAGGAACAGGCACATCAGGATGGAAGTAGCTAGCACTCCGCCCGCAGCAGCCCAGTAGGTCTTGTAAACTGTCCACGCCAGACCACCCACTTGCTTCTGCTCTGCCCCCGACAGGTCAGGGTCATCATCTAGACAAAGCTCAGGGGAGGAACCCAGCTCCTCTTCCTCCTGCTCCACACCATCTGGTTAAAGGAAGGAATATTAGGGTGATATACGCTGCGATATGACACAACCCTACAAGAAACAATACAATACTATACAATCAACAATCTAAACAATCCACATGAATACAGAGAGGCACATACCAATGACAACCACTAACGTCATATTTCGCACATGTTCCGATGTTTACACAATATAAAAAAAAGTTCACATTTGAATTTGGCTTCCCCACAATAAAAACAGTAAACACGTCACTGAAATTGGTTTGTTAAAGGTCTTTATGAACATCTTTTTCACTTGACTCATTCTTAACCACCTTTTTATCACATTTAATAATTTGATCAGTTAACTTATACACTGGCATTTTTAACTAACTAATTAACTGGTTTAATGTTTAACCAGTTCCTGTCTTTGACTCTATTTAGCAATTGAGCTGCCTTTAATATAATTTATAATAAACTTTTTGGTCCTTATGGTTCAGTGTGTTCGAGGTACTTTGATTTATGGTGTGCTTGAGGGGTAAATCCTGGAACAATCCAAATTTTCTAATTTAATCAGCTGAATCCATTGATGGTTTCACGTTTCTCTTCTTAATATTGGCCTTTCTTTCATTTTAAAGACAGTCAATTGAACCAAAGTGTTGGAAATCCTCAGAGTTTGGGAGCATCATTCCTAGTGAAGAAGTCACTTCAGGTGAACATACGTACCTTTCTCTTTCATGTTGTGGTCATTCTTCCGTTTTTTCGGCACTGCCTCTACCAAAGGAAGGATTTCAGCTGGTGTGCCTGTTTAATAGAAAATAAGTGCAGTCAGGTACTGAAATGATCTTGGTTCCCAAAAAAGAATTGCTTTTGATTTGAGCTTCCCTACCTGCCCCAATACAAAATGTCTCTAAACTTAGCACATGATGGTGATGATAGAACACTGCATGTCAGAGTTATAACAATTTATTTTGTTGGCGGCATGCCAACAACGTTATCAAACTTTGACGGTCCGCCACATCCTATGGTGAATCCTGGTTCGCACAACTTTGAATCTTGAACTTGTCTATTTTCATTTTATACCAAACTTGAATTGATCACATGAAAGCCCTCGGACAAGTACGTTCAAATAGGGATGCTGTGAAATCTGAAAAATCTCAAAATTTGGGGTCCTCACTCGTTGGTAGGTACTCGGGCCTTAAAAATATCCTAATTTTGCTGATAACCCCTAACAATTAAGTACTTTAAACAGTTGAAAATACATAAACTAACACAAGAGAAATTTAACAGAACTTGACAACAACCATGTCATTTTTTTTTTATTACCATCGAGATTAGGTTCTGTCTTTTGTTTCTACCTGTTTTGATGATTGTTCCGTTCTCCATGAGGACAACCATGTCTGCTTTGTCCACAAACTCGAGGCGGTGTGTGCAAAGGATTCTGGTCTTTTTCCTGAGGAGCTCCATGATGCATTTCTTCATTAGGTGTTCAGCCACGTCAGAATCGACTGCCGCCAAGGGGTCGTCAAGGAGGTAGATGTCTTTGTCCTGAGGTGAAGAATCCAGGAAAATAAAATATTTGAAAACAATCTCATCACATGATGCATCTGCTGATAAAGGGGTGTTTCTTCTGTTTTCTTTCTAAGAATTGCTGTATTGAAGATTTACACATCAGAGAACATACAAACTCTGGAGGATGAAGCAGTTATACTCATAATGATGCCCTATTGCCCTAATATTTGTTATTACTTTCCAGGTTTTTTTTAGGTCTAGATGTACTTCATCAATAGAGTGTCAAGGAATTCTTGTGCAGAATGAATGAATATTTTTCATTGAACCGCAATTTTGCCGAACTTTAACTTTGTATATTTAGTGAGGTTATTCCTATCTATTCAAATCTTAGGCTTAATGAGCTATGTTGATATTTTGAATGTTGACTGGATTTGATTGTTTTTAAGAGATTTAAGTAGATCTTTTAAAGGGTTACAAGTATATAAGATGTAATAAAGATTGTTATATTAATCATAACTTGTAGTAAGCATGCCAGGAAACAGGATGAAGGTGAAGCAGGTGTGCAAACCTATTTTTTTTGTTTTACAAGAGTCTTTTGTGTCTTTCTGCTGGCACAAAGAGCAGGTAAGACACAATACCTGCTTCATAGAGTTACATAACATTTAACAAAAAATATGCAATTCAGGAAATAGAATATTAATACAAAGTATCAAATTCTGAAATGATGTATCCTTGTTTCCTGCAGCCTGACACTTGTTTATTCATTGAAATATCTGAGGTGTCTCTATGTGTTCAGTGCAGAGGACTGACCATATAAACAGCTCTGGCGAGGGCCAGACGAGCCTTCTGTCCTCCGCTCAGTGTCACTCCATTCTCCCCCACTTCTGTCTTGTCACCATTTGGCAAAACCTGAAGACACATTATACAACAAGGATATTTAAACATGTTTAATAAGTATTTAAAGTGTATGCAAACACCGTTTATTCATCTTAAAGATCCTCCACTTGAAGCAACAATATGTAGAAATTTGGTTTGGTGTGCTTTAGCGCCCCCTCTCTGAGTGCAACTGCACTGCAAGACACAGTGCTTCTGTGCATTTATTTACAAGCAGTTGGTGTGAAGCCACAGAAGACATTCTGAGAAGCTAAATATCCACGTCGACCAACAAGACAGAAGCGTCTTCAGCCCCATTGTTTTGCAAACTTTTTGGATGTGTTTTCATAGTTGATGTCTATTCTCTGTGGCTAAATGGTGTCATTGAAGAGGGTAATTCATCATACTAGATGCGATAAGTTTGTAAGGTTCCACTTCCAAACTTATAAAGCTTACTTGAAGATGGACTACAAAAGATACAACGTTTTGGTGTAAGATGGATTTTTTAATTTATGTCCAAACCAGAAACAAAACTTGGATTAGATGACTTTCTGCACCTGGTAAAGCTGCTTAAGATGAGACAACGATGTCACAGATAACAATACAGACTAATTTTACCTCACAATCTGTTATGAATAATATCTGCAGGGATGAACACTCTGCCATCAATTGTTGCTGTATTTCCGGATTCTTACTCCGTCACGCTCTCTAACTCTCTTCTTAGTTTCATCTGAAACAGTCCTCCTCTTCCTCTTAGCCTCAGCCAGTGCATCAAACAGTACAGAAACGGGGTAACTGGCTTCTTTTCATAACTGAAGGCTTGTGTGTGAACGAGTGCCATAAAGTCTAAGCACTTTGACCTGGACCCACTGTGGAAATGAGAGACCATTTTCACTGTTGAAAGTTATTATACTATTAAACTGACCTTTGAAGCTTTTTTTAAGGTGGAAAAGTAACATATTACATATGCTTTAAATGAAAAACAAATCAAATAATAAACCCATAATCACAGGGTAACTAAGAAATATACAGACAGGAAAAGAAATAAACCATAAGCATGGAGTAATCTTACGTTGAGGTCGTCTGACAGAGCACAGGCCTCAATCACAGACTGGTATAAGGCGTGGTCATAGACTTTTCCAAACAGGATGTTGTCCCGTACTGATGCATGCTGGATCCATGGCTCCTGAGAGGCTAGACCAAAACCCACCTCTCTGTCTGCGACGTACACCACACCACTCAGCCTGCACAGACAGGAAGACGATAAAAAACCTCTTTTTCTCCTAATAGTATTTAATCTCCTCTGAAGGAAACACTCAAGACTGTTGTGATGATTCATTTTGACTTAAAACTATGTTGCAAAACCTTTAATTATTTTTGTCTACTCCTAAAATGTATATATACATTACTGCCTTATCAATAAAAATCTCTTTAATGAAAAGCAGAAAAGTCCAACTCCCACCAACACCAGGATCAAAGTATCAAACATTTGAATAAATGGCTACAAAAACTCCAATCATATATATATATATATATATATGTATACACAGGTATTATCTGTAATTTAGCTTATAATGTTGCACAATACTTCCTTACTTACCAAACCCACTAATATAACGCCCCTTCTTTCTTCTTTAACAATAATCTCACATACATAGGGGTTGTACCTGCTGAGTTCTCCAGTGAGGGCAGCCAGTAATGAACTTTTCCCACAGCCGACCTTTCCCACCACCACAACCAGAGAACCCTGAAACAAAGAAACGTTCATAGTATCTGCTCTAACATACCAAACACTCAGAGCAAAAAAAAAAAAAAACAGCACAACAACCATTTCTAAACGAGAAAAATATGGAAGAAATTGATTTCAAGGCAAGTTTATTTCTGTAGAACATTTCAGCAACAAGGCCATTCAAAGTGCTTCACACAAGGCATCAAAAGCATTATGAGAGGGGGAAAAGAAACACAAGCAGAAAAGTAACAGTGCAGTGTTATTTATAGTTAAAACAGATTCTAAGATAACTTATTAAAATCAGTTCAATAAAAGCAGCTGTAAACATGTGAGTATAGTCTCTGGTTAAGCTCAGTTGGTAGAAAGAGGAGTATCATGTATAGAGGCCATAGTCCTCATCACACTGGTCACAGGTTCAACCCTGGATCCTGACGCTATCTAGTGCATGTCAACCCCCACTCTCTCTCTCTCTCTCTCTCTCTCTTTCTTTCCTGTCTTCATACATCTGTCCTATCAAATGAAGGCCCAAAAGCCAAAAAAGCAACCGAAATCCAAGTACAGTCTTAATTAATGGAGTGAAATACTTTGAGACTAAGCCTTTAATTTGGTTTGCATCTTTATCCAAAAAGCACCTCAAATTACCCTACCCTGAGTTCAGTGAGTGCTGCTATCCTTTGTTATTAACTTGATTTATTTTGTTTTGTGCTTATTTCAAGAAAGTGTGGCTTAATCATTTTTCCAATGCACTGAACCAATTGTGCAGTAAGGATGATCCAATGAGAGTACTTCCCATATTATCCTATGTGTGAACAGAAGGCTTGTACCTTTGTGATGTGTAGATTGAGACTATGCAGCAGCAGACTCCCTCGAGCAGCTCCACATTCACTTTCTCCTTCGTTGTTTTGGTTTGAACTGTTGGGCCCCTGCCAGGAAAATTTCCCCTGACTCAAAAGGATGGATGTTTGGCTGTCTTCAGGAGTCACTGGGGTAAAAGAGGTACGTTTTAATACAGTGTAAATGTGTTTATCATATCGATTATCATGATACACATTCAGAAACTTGTCAGAAGGCAGATAAGTTTGACTTTCACTATTTTATGCACTAAAGTAAGGTGCACTTCCGTCTTTTCTAATTTCTACTCTCACATTTAGTTTTTATGGATTATTACTGAATAACACTTGTCAATATTACTTTAAATGCAGAACTTCTGGGTGTGTTGAACTATGTATGATTTGATAGTTTCATACATCCATTGCTGTTGTGAAGAAAGGGAGCAGAAGTTATCAAAATGCTGCTAAACTTCATGCTTAAATTCAATATGTTTTGTTTGCGGCGACTTTTTTAAAACATGTAATTAACATAATCACTCCTCCCTGTTTCATCATCATTACAGTTGCTAATGTTAATATTTGACTCATCAGTCTATTGTCATACTTAGCTGTCACTGCTAATATTACACATACTTTTACCATTATTACTTACATTGTAGCTATAAATCAATCTCATTCATTGTTGTTGTTGTTGCTCTGTCTCTCTCTTTCTGCATCTCCCTCTATCTCACTTTACACCCCAACACAGTTTCTGCTGACGGTTGTTCAATTTGAGTTTGATTCTGCTCGAGGTTTCTGCCTCTTAAAGGCAGTTTTTTCTTGCCACTGTAACTTTGAATGAACTTTGAATGTATGGTCTCTGTCGATAATATATCAAAGAGAGAGGTCCTTTACCTGCTCTTCTGTAAAGTGTCTTGAGATAACATTTATTATGAATTGGCCCTTAATAAATAAAGATTGATTCATTGATTAAAAAAGCCTAAAAAGAGAACAACAAATGGTATAAATAAACTATATGACCTGCTTTGACTCACTGATTGAACACAAAACACACAAAGTTGAAAGTGGCAGCATACCCAGGGCGTAGTACGCCTGCAGATCCTGGTTGGTCAGTTTAAAGAAGCGCTGGATTCGCTCCAGAGACACTTTGGCCTCCAGGATGCCATTGAGCACCCAGGGGAAAGAGTTGAGCGGGATGATCAACATTCCCACCAGAGCCAGCGTGGTGAACACCTACAGAAGGGTAAAGAGTCTGAACTTGAATGAGTCATCAAACATAGTACAACATAAATAACAACTACCTCTATGTTTGTTCACTGGAGGGCTGAGGAGCTTGTATTTCAGGAGTGTGTACTTGAGTTACAGAAACATAAATAGTAAATAAAAAAACCTACCATACAATTCAAGTAAAAGCTATAATACGTTTGAAAAAAAGAGGCTTCATTATTAGGTTAAGGCAAAGTGTTAATAACTGTAAAAGTACTGTTTTATATAGAAATGGTGCAGTTATTCATTGATGAAAAAAAATCTACTTTTACTTTAGAAAAAATCAGTACCTCCTGATTCTCATGACACCTAAGAAAATCTATTCTAAATAATGCATTTGCTTCATGCCAAAATAAATAATAACTCGAGTGCCAATGCTTTGCAGCAATATATGAAGACTTTTACTACCACTGCTTATTAAAATGACTCGTATGTTAGGATTCAGGGAAGCTGTCATTCCAGAGAATGCTCGTACATGAAAGGGGACAAAATGATGTAGTCGGGTCCACACCAAAAAAAGTTATAGGAAAAATAGAACTGAATAAAACAGAAAAGATTAGAGGAGGATAACTAATTATTGATTATTAGTAATTTTACTATTGAATTATGAATCATTACTATTAATTCCTATTATAATTGTATTCTTATATTATTTGGCAAAATGGTCACATTTATGCCAATAAAGCTGTCAAAGTAGAATAGAATAGAACATATTAGAATAGAACAGAACAGATCATAATGTAATAGAATGTAATAGAATAGAACAGAATATTTTAGAACAGAATAGAATAGCTATTGATTGCCTTTTGCGCAGGTACAGGACAGTAGAGTTTATTGTGATTTTTTAAATTACCATAACTGTGTAAAAGAAAAATTAAACAGTAATTGAAAACTTTACTCCAAATATTTATAAATATGGAGTAAAGACATGACTGAGAGGAGATTACCTAGCCAAGTGACTTTAACATATATTGGATATTTAACAAAATTGTGCAGCTCACTACTGGCATCAGCATAGTTAGAAAACATTCCGATTTAATGTCAATTCAATTTAAAACTACTACTTCCTTACCTTAGCTGCAGTCAGCTGGTGTCCCAGTAGGACGTATGTGATGAAGGTGAGTATGGAGATGACCACAGGCAGACCAGCCCAGGTGTAGACACACAAGGCATCCAAGTACTTGAGGGCTTTGAGGTGGGACAGCTCTAGCTTACGACAGTCTGCAACTTTCTGAGTGAAATGAGGCTCCCAGTTATAGAACTTGATGACGCGAATACCAAAAAGGATTTCTGTCATTAACTGGGAGAGAAAGTAGAAAGAAAGAAAAAACGTCACAATCAAGACCACTTTATATACAACTACAGCACGATTGAGGACTGAGTGATTTATTAGATGCAGTCACTTTGTTAAAAATAAATGTGACAGCACACATGAATATGGGCTAAACTGGACTTCTGAGGTTGATATCAGAATTGGACTTTATGGACATTATTCACCTTTTCCATTGTGTAAGTGCAAATCTTAATTAGCCTTGTGATTGTCTGTTATATCTTAACCTCTTCCTTCTCTAAGTTGTTTTTCATTTCTTCTGATCTACTAAAATAATTTCTTCGTTATTATAATAACATTAACGTCATCACCACTGTCATGTCTACAACTTCTTTTTAATCACTACCATAGAATCGTAGCAGTTCTTACCTTAACACGGCTGTCTTTGTGCCTGAGCATATGTTGGTTGTTGCTAAGTATACGTGAAGCAAGGAACTTGTTGAAAGGCACCAGCAGCAGCGCCACACAAAGCCCACCGAGGAAAGCAACACCCACCTGCAGGTACAGCAGGTAGAGGGTGATGCTAAAGCAGAAGGGCAAGCTCCATAACTGATGGAAGCTGTTGAAGAAGTTAACCACGCGGTCTGTGTCTGTGCTCATTAAGTTTACCACCTCGCCCAGAGTGAAACCAGCCAGGCTGCTGCCACTGACCCGCAGGGCTTTAGCATAGATGGCCGACACGAGAGCAGTGCGTGCAGACAGCGCCACTTTGGACACCTCGAAGACGAACACATTTCTGAGGACAGATGAGAGAAGAGTGGCAGCAAAGAGCCCCAGAGCACACCGGACACCCCAGCTTACTGGAGCTCCCTCCTCCTCCATGAAGTTCACCAGACTGCTGAGGAGAAGCGGTCCTGCAAAGCTCAGCATGTTCACCGTCACCTTCAGCACACCAAGCATATAGTACCGCAAAGCAAATGCCTTATGCAGCACCCTGAAAAGTCCTACATTCCCCTCCAGCTCCAGAGGTTCCTCCTGGTAGTGAGAACTCCAAGTGCCACTCAGGAGGTTCCTGCTGACCGGCCGGGGCCACTGATCCTGCCCATCAATGACTGTTTCCCCTCGTCTGCAGGCTTCCCAGCACTGATGGAAGTATCGACATACCACACTAGTCCTAAGTTTTCTTGGGAGGTGATAAACATCGGCCGGTCTGTCTAGCTCCCCTTGTTGCCCTCGTCTGAGCAGAGGAGTCAGCCAGAGGTAGAATAGCCGTGAGAAGCAGCTGCTACCATCCTCAGCCACCATCTCACCGGTATCCAGCTGAGTGCTGTCTGTGATGAGCGGAGATCCATCCTCAGTGTTGATGTATAAAGTATATCCAGCGTCACTGATGCAGGGGAACACAAAGGCCAGAAGATAAACCAGAAGGGGAAGCGTCCGGGCTAAGACTAGCACGAAACGCGTAAATTTAAGAGGTTCTTTGAGGTTCAAATATTCCTGATTGTCACAATAAATTATCAGAGTGAACACCAGGTTTGGTATAGACAGAAGAACCAAAAGCAGCAGCAGGGTTGGTCCTCTGGTTCTCTTGTAAGCGGTCCTCTGGAGCACTGCGATGGCACTGAAGTGGACCAGCCAGGCCACGATTGCACAACTGTCAGCCAGGATGTCCAGATACATATCAGCCTGCTGAAGGAGACTCACAAGGACGACGTCTGCAGTGAAGAGCAACGCGGCCAACATGGCGGTTACAAGCCTGAGCGTCCAACCACAGGGAAGAGACGACTGCAGGAGGTCACATCTGTAAAACAGAAAAAATGATGACACCAGAGCTGCGTTGATATTTCTGATTCAGGATAAAACATATTTAAGGTAAGATAAGATAATACTTTATTGATCCCCAGAGGACAATTTGGGCGTTGCAGCAGCAAGGCAGAGAAGTAGGT
This sequence comes from Labrus bergylta, assembly GCF_963930695.1. Taxonomy (NCBI): domain Eukaryota; kingdom Metazoa; phylum Chordata; class Actinopteri; order Labriformes; family Labridae; genus Labrus; species Labrus bergylta. Next base: position 6,743,031 of record NC_089195.1, on the reverse strand, counting down.
AATACAATATGAAAATCATTTTTACAAATTACAAATTATTTTTTTAAATTGCCAATATGTCAAGAAGATAAAGCAAATGTTTTTGGACTAATGGTTATTTTATTGATGTTGTGTGTAGCTACATTTCCTTCTGCAAAGACACTGTTATTCCTACCAAATTGATCAAGTCATTCCCCTCAGCAGCTCTCAGAGGTCTGTTTCTTAAAAGAAGAAATACTTTTAATAATGGCAACACCACTGAGGTTATAGAAATTAGAAAGGAAATCAGGAAATTAAGAAAGCTAAATTACAGTATAAAGACAAAATCAAAGCAGAGCTAGGAAGTCATAATCTCAGGGAGGCCTGGTGTGGTATGAAACACATGACAGGCACTCGTGAAAAAGGCATTAAGATGATTGGTCTTTCTGGGTTTAGTTCTGACAAGCAACTTGGCTTGACCAAATGGCTTTTATGCCAGATTTGATGTTCATGATTTTTCAGAAAATCTACATGTATTAAGGAAAGCACCAGAGCTCTGTCTATTGATATTAAAAGTGTGAACAACACTTTAGACAAACAAAGTCTAGAAAGTCTCCTGGGCCTGACAACATATGTGGTAATGTGCTTAAAATATGTGCTTAGCAGCTGAGTTACATCTTCCGCTTTATTTTTTACTTTGTCTATCCAACAACAGAAGGTTCCCAGGATATGGAAACACCCTATTATTGTCCCTCTTGCTAAGACTCAAACCCCTGCATCAGTTAATGATTTTAGACCGGTACCCTGGACATCACTAGTGATGAAGTCTTTGGAAAAGCTCATCAGAAATGAGGTTTTATCACAGGTGGAAACATTTATTGACCCCCTGCAGTTTGCATATAGGTCTGGCAGGGGGGTGGAAGACGCTGTTGTCTCTCTGTTAAATCTTTTGTATCGTCACCTTGATGGGATCAAAGCTCATGCTAGGCTTTTATTTATAGATTTCTCTTCTGTTTGTAATAACATACAGCCTCATCTTTTAGCAGAAAAACTCATTCACAATTTTAAGTTGGATCTTAATCTTGTAGGCTGGGTACTTTTTAACTGAGAGGTCTCAATGTGTGAGAGTAAACGGCTCTTTTTCCAATCAGCTGTACTCCTCCATTGGTTCTCCTCAAGGATGTTGTCTCTCCCCGTTATTATTTATCTTGTACACAAATGACTGCTGTAGCAATCACATTAGGAGGCATGTATTTAAATGTGTGGATGACACAGTCATTTTAAGTCTTCTTGAAGGGGAGGAGCATCACCATGGGCCTGTGGTTGATGAATTCACATCCTGGTGTGATGAGTCTTTCCTTCAGCTAAACGTACTGAAAACAAAGGACAGGATTATTGATTTTAAGAAGACTCAATCTAGTCCTGTGCCAACCATATTAAAGGGTGCTGGTATAGAGATAGTGAACAGCTACAAATATCCGGGCACTGTGCTGGACAACAAACTGTTCTTTGAGCAACATGCTGTTGTTACCACAAAGAAGGTCCACGATGGCACAACTGTCATCTAAAGAACTTTTTGTAAAAGATTTATTGAATCGGTTTTAATGTTTTGTATTATTGCCTGGTATGGTAATCTGGCTCTAGCCAATAAAAACAGACTTGGTCGCCTGGTTAAAGTGGCGAGCAAGATTACAGGGAGGAGTCAAGTCCAGCTGAGCGACCTCTACAGCAGACAGGTTTTCAGAAAGACAACTTCTCTCCTGCAGAGCCCAGATCACCCTCTCTTTGCAGAGTTTGGTCTTCTCCCCTCAGGCAGACGGTACAGACTGCATCGGGTCTCATTTGCTATTTGTCTGTTAAATAGCAGTTGAATTCTAATTCCTTGCTCATTGCACTTTATCATTTTTATCATTTTTATCATTTTTATCATTTTTATCGTGATGCTGGAGCATCTCTGCTGGGCTTCATGTTTCATGTTGTATGTACTTATGCACTCGATGTTTGGATGATTTATTAGTGTTGTTTATGTATTTGTATGCCTCCAGCTGCAAACAAATTTCCCTGTGGGGACAATAAAGATACCTTTGACCCTTTGATTTTCCTTCAAAATAAAGCATTGTTCAGAGAACTCTTAAAGACCCTTGAGTAAAAAACAGATTCAGATCAAAAATCTGCCAAAACAAGCTGAAACATTGTTTGTTTGAAGGACTATGTAACTTTACCTCTTAGATGAAAATTATGAAGGCCATCACAAAGCAATATAAGAAACCTCCATAAAGGACTCCAGATGTGTTAATAATTAATAACCAGCAGTAAATGGCTCTGTGGTGTGAGTGAACTTATTATCTAAAATGTCATCATCTGAACACCAAAAATTTAATTTCTCTATTCAATCAACGAGTAATACATCAATATAGTCTCTGACTCCAAAACACATAAGAAGCATTGAAAAAGACTATGCAGCATTAAAGAGCACAAACGTCTTTCAACTATAATGACCTGTTTATGTAAATGCAACACAAAAATCACTGGTCAATTAATTTGTTAAAATGATTTGATTTATTACATCTATATTAATTAGGTTGTAATTTGCAGTGGTTATGATATGGACTACACTTTCTTAAGAAATGTATTATATTTCATACATTGTATTATATTATTGGGGCGGCAGTAGCTCCGTCTGTAGGGACTTGGGTTGGGCACCGAAGGGTCACACGGACCAAGTCCACTTCCTGAGCACTGCAGAGGTCCCCTTGAGCAAAACTGCTTTGGAGCGCTGGCTGTGGGCAGGCCCCAAACTCTGAGACCTCTCCATTAATTTATTTTTTATTTTTTTTAAGAACAAATCCCTTAGTTACTGTGTAATTTTACATTATTGTATTTTTATTGTATTTTTTTATTTAACTGATGTAAATATGTTTGATTTGATTTTAACTTCTATTTTTATTTTTAATAATTATATTCCTGTCCCCTGTTTTCTGGAGCTGCTGTAATGCACAAATTTCCCCCACGAGGGATCAATAAAGTTTATCTTTATCTTTATCTTTATTAATGCATGTCCATAGGATCCTGTTTGTTCATTTGTGTGTATTTCAGCCTGTGTGTGTGTTCATGTTCAGTAAACAGAGTGTAAAACCGCATTTCCCTTTGCCGGATTGCCTGGAGAGGCAGAATATTATAGAGACACTTTTCATGAACCACCCACTACGAGCTCAGCAAATAATATAAATTATATTAATAGAAACTGTCTTTGTTTTGTAGAACCATGACTGTTGCAGTGAAATGCTGTTGCATTTAATCACATCAGGCTTTAGAGGGGGGGACCTACTTCAGAATGTCTTTTCAGTGTGAATCATTTCCTTTACATAATGAGCTTATAAAGATCTTCAAGAACTGAATGTGTTTGTTTCGAGTTCTTAAAAATGCTGTAGCTGCATTATTTTAGTCTCTAAATTTACAGCATCACAGAATAATGATGAAATATTCTGATGTATAAAATAACAGTTGTGACCGACCTTGCCATGCCGAGGTAGCAGGCACTGAACACAGCCATCCCTGCATGAGGCAGAGCTCCGAGGACGAGTTGGTTAAAACAAGAGCTGATGTGTCCATTGTGCCACAAGGGGAAAGGATCCTGCTCCTCTGTTTGACAGATACCAGAGAGAAGCTCTGACGGCCTGAAGGCACTCATCTTTACTCCTATTTCACTGCCATCATTCTATAAAATATCTGTAGAGCAGATAAAAAACACAAACTGTAAGTCTTTAAAGAGCCATGACTGAGAGATAACATCTTAAGACAATATAATAGTAGGTTATATTTAATTACACAGGTTTTCACTTACATTCGTTGGCTATTTTATATCATCACACTCCTCCTTGAACCACGTTTTGTAGCAGCAGAAAGAGACCATTTAAAACGACATAAGCGTGGAGAGCTCAGGGCTTCCTGACTGGAAGTTATGTATGTAAACAAATGAGGCTAGCTCATCAGCTTAGCAAACAAAATGTCAACCCGTTCGGTTTGTTGAATGGCACTGGCATGCTAAAACAAATATTATATTTATAAACACTAACGAGACAATAAAAAAAACTATGAAACATAACTCAACGACGCCGCTATTGCCGTATAATTCACACGAGTAGCCTTTAAATATTACCGGCTTCCACTAGCTAGCATGAAATACTTGCGTCGCGTATTGATGACGCACATCACAAACTCTTCAAAATAAATGCATAATTTTACTAGAGATATTATCTTAAATCTGACAAGAAATAGAGTACTTTACAAAACAGATACACTATTAAACTACCTATTACAATATATATATTTTTAATCAAAAGTACTATTTTATATAATTTTCACTACCTGAAAAGTACATTTTATTTTCACTTATACAAATAAAGTGTACAGTTTAAATTGATTGAGTGATTGGTGCTCATACATTTTGGCTATTGTTAATACTCTTACTCTGTATACAGAGTTCATAAATTGATATATGCAGTATCAATAATATATTGATAGATTTTGATGGGCAGTTTATGCTTTTCTTCATTGAAATATGTTACATGTTAAATTTATAAATTATCCCTGCACTCATGTTCACTTCATTTGTCTGTCTACTCGCCGTTATATTGTATAGTTTATGATTATAATATGTCTACACTCATGCACTTTAACTTATGTCAATACTGTCCATTTACAACTCTGTTTTTGCACATTTACATTGAATCTTCCATATTTAATCTTTCCTATTTAAGACTAGTTAAATCCTGGTTCTATATATTCACATTCTTAGTTTTGATATTTTTAGTACTTATTTACTTTGTATTTAATATTATATGATGTTTAGATTTGCTAACATTGTGTTTGGACAACCTGCTGCTGTAACGCCACAATTTACCAGTTTGGGATCAATAAAGTAATTCTATTCTATTCTAAACATGGATTAAAACTTCAGTTCTTTTTGGCTTTCCACTATTCATTTAGTTGTTTTGTCAGACATGCAATTCCTTTCAATATCTACTGTAATCGATAGTTTGATAATAATTTTAACTTGAGGGGAAATTACTTACATAATTCAAGGACTCCACAGTCTGATATATTAGTTTTAATATGCTAAATTATGGAACTGCTAATTCACTTTAGTCACGTAAGTGTTTTGTGTGCACGATACACTATAAGATTCATGTAGGAACAAATAAAGCAGGAAAAGTAAAAAAAAACAGAGTTCTTTATTGAGTGGTGACTGTATAAAAGGAGCAAATTTTATGTTAAGCACCTTTAAACAAGTTATATTACAAATTGCTGGTTCACTGGTCTATGCGCATTAAAAATGGTTGCAGAACCCTTTTAATGACATCTAGGCTTGGGAAAGGTGACGCATTTAACTCACTCAAACCAAGCAAAAAATGAAATTGGAAAATTTGGTTATATTAAATTACAATCAAGATCAGAATTACAAATTTTGGAAACTGGAATCAGTGCACATTTCATTGGTATGTAACATAAGTTAAAAGAAATAATAACAAAACAAATGTTGCCAGGAGTTAGAAAATAAAAACCTTTAATACTTGGTGCATCTGTCTGAGTCATCTTTAATTCAATAGAAAGAAAGATCTAGAAGTCTTACACAAAGCAGGAATGAAGCTATACAATGTCACATTATATTTTATTCCTTACACACTGTACAAAATCCATTTCCTTCATGGCTGGCCACGCCAACCACAACTATAGGCAGCTTAACTTTTGTTCACAAATATTCTACATTGACCGTGTCTTCCAGACACACGCTGTATTTACAGATTTAAACATGAATGACGAACATAAATATGGGCAGGTTCTGTCCATCAATCCCAATGGCATTACATGTCCTCAGACACATTCTTGAATAATAATACACCAAATATTGGCCACCTAAGATTATTTGTCTCCCCTGTGTAACACTTTCACCTTCAAAGTACTTCCAAATCAAATGTGGACTTGCACTTATTGGTTGAATTTCTCAGTTGTGAAGAGAAAAAAAAAAAGCCCTTAGGCAAGGTGGAACCATCCGCCAAATGTGTTTATCACTGTATCAAAACTTCCCCAGTGAAAACACAACACAGCTACCTGCTAGCTACCTGCTGTTTGATGGCACCAAAAAAGCTTATTTGTAAATGAGTTGGTGTATTTCTTTAAATGAAACGAAATCCAAGACAAAGACAGTTTTTTAAAGACTTGGAGAAGTTCAGGAAATCCAAATTGTAGAAAAACAATATAATCAACTAATTGTATTCTGTTAAGCAAAGGATATTTACGTTACTTGAATACTGTACAGTAGGCCCAATGCTTGCCTGAATGTATATTAAAAATTTCAAGTTTTAAATCAAAATTAAAGCTATCACATAGCCGGAATAATAATGTACAAAGAAACTGACCAAAGGCCTGAGAAAGATGTGGGGTTTTTTTTCATTTTGGGATGTGATTGTCAGGCAGGCCATTGAAAATCTGATCATATGTACAGCAATGCAAAGGCTACAAATTTTCAATCAAAATCATACCCTTAGCAAAAGCAGAATGACAGAGTTACCCAGGAAATAAGTGGGTCATATTTCTAAGTACAGAAAGTGTAAGTAGGGCTGGGTACTAATTGGTACAGTTACCAATTTATTCCTTTTTTGACACCTCATTTTGAAAAGTATAAAAATCTTTTTGGAAAATAGTCTTATCATAAAAAGTCAAACCTTTAAATTGAAAAAGAAAAAAGACTTTTGGTTAACTGAAGAGAGAGTTTTTAAGTTAGATTAAAACATGCGCAGTAATTCAAGAATTTAACTTGAAACAAATGCTGAAAACCACAAAACTTCAAAATCTAGAGCATTGTGATAAAAGAACAATTAAACAGTGAAGTGAATCTGGTCAAAAATCGAATGCCAACTTTAAGTACTTGACAGTTTCAACAAATAGTGCTGAGGACACAATTAAGTACCACTCAGTATCATAACCATACACAGACCTTAGAAGCGTACCTGTTGTGGCAACTAAGATGGATAACCAGCTACTGTGTGTAACAACCTGGTTGAAAGTTGTGACTGGGTTCATTATCACTAATTTTTCACTTGATTAAACTCTTAGCACCTATAGACCATATTGAGCCCAATCTTCAGACTATTAGAACGTTTTGGACTTGGGGGCGCAAGGCTTTGTCTTCCCTGAGGTTGTCAAATTTTGATTTGCACATGTTAACCAAAATCATGAAAACACACCAACTGGATAGATATGAACAGGTATTTATGAACACACATTCTGTTGGGATGTTAAAATAATGTCAAGCTTATATTAGAAAAAAGACAATTATTAAGGTAAAGAATCTAATGAATGTATCACTTTTCATCATGTGGGTCCTGGGGGGACTAAGATTTTCTGGGATACAAGGGGGTGGCTCCAAGGAAAAATGGTTGGGAACCACTGTTGTACATTGTTAAGCAAGATGACAGGAATCAAATTCTTAATGTGTACAGGTATATTAAGAGAAAAACTGTTTCTCAGTTTGACAATTTAATGTGTCTTTTTATGGTGTATATTAAAATTATGAGCAAACTATCCCATGCGGTTTTATTTTCACAGGGTCCTAACTTTAAGAATCTGCCATCATTGATAACAGAAATGTTTGTAAAATCCATATTTTACCTTTTTAATTATTATTTTAAAGTATTGAAAGTTACAAAAAGAGTGTTTCCTTAGAGCTTATAACATTTTTGAAGAAATTGAATAAGGTATTACAAAACATCTTTCAACTGAGATGCAACTTTGTATTTAGAGGTGACACCCTGTAACGGCTTGACCATAAAAATCTGCTTCACAGAAAACTAGAGAAGAGAATTTGATGGAGTCGAAAGTTGGGTTTTTAAAGTTCAGTCCTGGGTCCGCTATAATTTTAAAATTACATGCTTGCAATGTATGCTTCTGATTACTGATCATCACAAAAATACTATCTCAATTACAAAATGGGTTAGGGTCTGGTGTTCCACAGGGATCAGTCCTGGATCCTCTTTATTTTCAATTTAACATTTCTGCTTAAGTATTTTATAAACCATTAAATGGTCGATTTAGGCTTCTTTGAAATCCTCAGTAATGGCCTTACAGAAGGTTCTTAATATTGAAAAAAAAAGTCTTATTAGTGCAGTCTGTGCTCTTAACTGCAATTAACCAACTTAAGACCTTAACTTTAACCCGAGTAAGGTTTAAAAATTGTACCCTTGATTTGGTGTCTATCAAATGTTTTTCTTCTCTCCATTAAAGGAAGTCCTATTTCAAAGAAAACTCCAATTGAAATGTGTACATTCTTTCATCTTTTTGCATTTAGCTTGGTGGTGTTAACTTCCAGGCTGGAATCAGTGTGTTCTCAAAGATTTAATTGTACCTATCACATTTCAGCCACTTGAGTAGAAGTTGATTTAAAATTTAAATGACAACTTCTAAGGCACAGGGTTTTCAGTTTCTGAACTGAACATTAAACCTCTTTCATGCCCGAGCCCAGCCTGAAGTGCTGCTGTTTTGATTTGAGGTCTTGGCTGCCAAGTGGCTGCATTTCAAATCTTGGGTCGATCCGCTGGAGGAGCTCAGACCAGCTTTATCAGTACCCTTAGAGTAATCGAGCAAGGGATAAAATGACAATATAATTTTTTACATTCTCTGTCTCTCTGCTGCAAGACTTATAGCCTGCTGCTATTAACTGTGATTCTCATTAAGTCTGTTTCCTTTGTTTTGGTAAAGATTTTCTACATGCCTACTACATAAATCAATGTGTAACAACTGTATTCAAAATACGTATTAGTTTATTCATTATATTTAGTATAATAGTATGCATATACGCACTTTAAAAATAGCTGGTGTAAACCTCTAAAGGATTTTTGAAAGTATTGTATGGTGTGTTTTTATGTAATGTAAACAAATTCTTGGGGGAAGTCAAACTTTGAGCTAGCAGTGATTTCTTAAAACAGATTTCTTTTAAATAGAAGTTTAAATACAAAACTTGGCGATAATTTTTCTCTTTTTTTTGGTGAGCCAATTTGTTAGAGCTCCCAATGTTCACAACAAACAAATAAAAAACCAAGCAGCATTTGGGGAAAGAAACAAACAAAAAAATAATACTTTTGACTGACTGGAGTCCTGCGGTCCCGTTGTTGATAGTTGGATAAATGTGTCACTGTTCCTTCAGAGAATAAATAAGCAAGCAGAGCTGAGCCTCCAGTCAGAAGCCTGGTCATCTTGTCATCTGACTGGTTCAGTTGGAGCTGATTCTGGTTACCGCTCATACCAGAGGGTAATAAACAACAGGATAAACTATTATTTATTAATTTACTGAAGGATTTTTAAGTCCACCAGAGAGGATATTTTTGTACACGACGCTACACAGTGTCCTAGTGGAGTGAGAGGGAATATAAGGGACTTTTTTTGAGAGTTATTTCCCATAATGGGATCACAGACACTCCCTTGTTATCATCTCCTCTGTCTATACTTCCTCTTATTCAGTCTTCAGTTTTAGAGAGTTTGTCTGAGTATACACTCCATAAACAGGCAGCTCACAGGTTTTTTGTGTTTATGTGAGTCTTGTAATGCTTCGTCAGGTGGTCACTCCTCATGAAGCGTTTTTGACACTGGCTGCATTCAAAGCGCTTGTCTCCTGTTGGGCAAACAAAAAGAAGTGAGTAGTTAATGTGATTAAAGTATTATACAAAAGAGGTGGACTCTTTCAAAGAAGACTGGTACAACAAAAAAGTTATTTTTCTGGCAAAAAAAGTAAAAACTCATTTTTAAGTTTTAAGGTTTTTTTTTTACTAAACAAAATCCCTTGTGCTTTGCAAACCAAAGAGAAACATTTAAAAGAAGAAAACTATAATTATACACAGCCAAACATAAACCTGTCAGTGATCTCTGGTGGTGAAGAGCTGTGCACTAATGCCACTGTTTTTAAACAATATATCTTTTTGTGTTTATATACATACCTGTGTGTGTCCTGGCATGCCGCTGCAGCTCGTCACTGCGTGTGAAACGTTTCCCACAGAAAACCCAGTTGCAGACGAAGGGTCTTTCACCGGTGTGTAGCCGGACATGAGCTCTGAGCAGCGATGTTTTCCTAAACGTTTTCTCACAGCCAGGAACGTGGCAGATGTGCTTCCTCTTCCCAATCTCTCCTGGCCTGCAGAGAGTACACAAACACAAATGAATTCAGTGAGATAACTTCATAAATAAAACCAGTCCCATTCAGGTCAGTTAAAATGCTGCCTTAAAATAATCAACCTCAACACATCATTTATAATTACAAATTTTTCATGAGTTACTCCTGTTTTGTCTGTGATTCTTGTGACATTATCTTGATAATTACTTTTACAGAATCAATGTTATCATAGCAACAACCCAAGGTTTCTATGAGCACATTCACAATAAAAGGGCGGTGTTAGCTTTGTATAACCTATCACAACCATGAACAAGTCGGCTGTTTGCAGATCATTATATTTACAAACTTGATCAACACAACTGCAGTGACAAATGCAGGGAGAACTGGCAGAATAAAACAAATGAATGACAAATTACAGGCCCAACAGTACTTGGGGTGGAATGGGCCTTATAAAAATGAATATGATAACATAATTGTAAGTGGTAAGTACACTTAAATTAAATTCTTTTAGTACCAAAAGTAAAACCCATCCATCCATCCATTATCTTCCACTTATCCGGGGCCGGGTCGAGGTGGCAGCAGGCGAAGCAAGTCGCCCCCGACGTCCCTCTCACGAGCAACGTTTTCAGGCTCGTCTTAAGGGACCCCAAGGCGTTCCCAGGCCAGAAGGGATATATAATCCATCCAGCAACCTCTGGGTCTCCTCTCAGTTGGACGTGCCCAGAAGACCTCCTGAGGGATCGACCATGAGGCATCCTTATCAGATGCCCAAACCCCCTTAGCTGGTTCCTTTTGATTCGAAGGAGCACAACTCCACTCCGAGCTCCTCACCCTATCTCTAAGGCTGAGCCCAGCCTTCTTCCGGAGGAAATTAATTTTGGCCGCTTGTATCCGCAATCTCGTTCTTTCGGTCACTTCCCACAGCTCATGACCAGAGGTGATGGTTTGAACTTGGATCGACTGGTAAATCGAGTGCTTTGCCTTCTGGCTCAGCTCTGTCTTCACCACAACGGTCCGACACAGCGTCCGCTCCACAGTAGCAATCCATTTTACCCTCACTCGTGAACAAGGTCTCGAGAAACTTGAACTCCTTCACTTGAGGCAGGGACTCACTCCCCACCTGAAGAAAGCAGTCCACCATTTTTCGGCAGAGAACCATGGCCTCGGACTTGGAGGTGGTGACCGGCATCCCGAAAGCTGCACCCTTAGTTGCAAACCGCCCCAATGTCTGCTGGAGGTCCCAGTCTGAAGAAGCCAACAACATCATCTGCAAAGAGCAGAGATGAAACTCTGAGGTCCCCAAACTGGAAACCCTCCTCCCCTCGGCTAAGCCTTGACATATTGTCCATGAAAATCCCAAACACAATCAGAGACAAGAGACAGCCCTGGTGGAGGCAAAAACGCACAGGGAACGTGTCCGCCTCTGTGCCGAGAATGCGGACACAGCTTTCACTTTGGTCATACAGGGACACAATGGCTCGCAGCAATGGCCCCAGGACCCCATACGCCAGCAGTAACCCCTACCGTAACCCCTACCATGACCCCCGAGGGACACGATCATAGGTATTCTCCAGGCCTAGAAAACATGTAGACTGGATGAGCACGCTTACTGTATACCCACCGTGAGTAAATGTAACACATGCATGTATTTGTTTGACACAATTACCTCTTGTCTGCATCTTTACAGTTGGGACAGGTGCAAGCCATCCGCCGTTTTTTCTCTCCTGGCTGGCTAGGCAGCTCCAAGGTGAGGGTCTGGTCTACCTGGATGGCCTGCTGGCCCTGCGTTGTTGCCAGCTGGAGTCCTCCGCCCTGCATTGTCTGCACAGTGAGGTGCTGCTGGCCTGACAAATACAGAGAAACTCAGTCTTAAAGACATAGCAGGGCTCCAGTCAGAGCAGCACAGTTCCTCTAAAATCTATCTTAAACTATCTGCCAACTGCCAGTCAAAGTGGGCAGACTCTCAAATTAAAGATAAATGAATACATTAACTAAGTTAACAAAATGGCAACTTAGTTTTTACTGAATTTCTGGGATTTTTTTTCACAATTATAAATTACAAACTCAAGCTAAATCTGGTTATATTCCTGATGTTCTTCTTTAGCACATTTTCAACAAATTGAATAGCTATTAATTATAGATGTATTAATTCAGCATTTTAACATTGAAACAGTTGTGTTTTTACCAATCATCTATACTGAAGCATATTTGTAGTTATTTCTCAACCCCCCACCCCCCCATGTTTCTGTACAAACAGATTTTTAATTCATTCACCGCTGCAAACCGTTTTGATTCCACCGTCAGTTGTTTCACTTGGTCACTTTTAATTATTTTCTATTGCCTTTCATGTCACTGCCTTTTCACTTTACAGAATAAAAAAGATTAAAAAGAATAAAAGAGCAGAGGGTAAAGAGATGAGAAATATTTTCAAATGGCAGAAAAAGGTCTCAGTAACATCTGTAAGTATTAAGTAGAAAATAGCATAGCATAGCTTAACATAGTGTTTCAGTTTTTGCAGGATAGTTGCTTTGAAAGTAAGCATAGAAGTTAAAATGTTGTTGTTTTTTTCTGCCATCACACTCACCCCCTGCGTTTGTGATGGTTACAGGAACCCCCTGAACTTGGACCCCGTTGATGCTAATCGTCTGCACCGCCTGAGCTGCTGAGGATAGCGGGGATGCATTGAGCGATATCATCCCCCCCGCTGGTGCAATTTTTGCCAAAGTCCGTTCCTTCCGTCCCCCTGCCAGTGTCCTCTTGGCGGTAGTTGGTGGAGAGATGGTGGTGTTGGTGGGAGTGACCGGAGTGGTGGGTGACGTTGTTGTGGAGATGGAGTCCTGGAGCTGAACAGACTGCCACTCACCCGACGCTGTTTTGAAGAGGAACTGAAGGAAGAAAATGAAAAAATGATTACCCTGCATCCCCTTCAGGTCTAACTTCACTGTTATGCACACACATGTAATTAGGGTGGGCATCGTTAAGATTTTACCGACACCAGTACTGTTGATCGATACCGATACTTATCGATACTACTCTTTATTGTTTGGTGCAAAAACTAAACGTATGACATGAAAGATGTCTAAATGTAAAATATATAACTGGAGATTTCATCACAATAAGGGGATTACTTATATGTTTATACTCAAGGAAACATTTGTAATATAAAATGACTATATTTGAAGTTAAAGTATGGAAATATATGCTATTTTTAATTACACTTCCCATACAGTTAAAGTAACTTCAGAAACTCTGACTGTAACATACAAGCTCTTATGGTTATACTCTGTTTTTACCATTTAATTGTCATTAATGTGTAATAGTCTACAATGTGTTCTGTCATGCTTCTTGAGGTACTTCAGAGCTTTTCTATCACAGAAACATTATTTAAAAATGTTTAAATAATGTCATCTTCCTGAGACCAAACACATCAGAGTGATGAATATTAACGTGAATTAACTTATATAAAACAGATGAACATAAACAGTTACAATGCAACCCTAAAGTGCTGATGCTGAGCTGGTAGTATGTTAAACATATTCACCATCCTTGTTTTATGGGTAAATGAAAGCAACATATCTGAGAGGAAATATAAATGTTTGTACCCATTTTTTGGCAACACATTAATGTAATTATTGAGAGATTACACACAAACCAAAATTGTCAGCCTACTGGTCAGGCTAGGGAAATATCAAGAAATATCTTAAGTCATTAAGGTTAAAGATCTAAATGGCACTCAGTGCATCAAATGTGAAGTTTATAAAACTGCTAATTTACACACTTTTTGTTTGAATAGATACCTGTGTCGGTGATGGTTCTGTTGGAGTGACCTGCAGGCTTGTGGGGACTGACTGTCTCTGTGGGACCTGTGGCAAGGTGGCAGACGCAGCTTGCACCACCTTCAAGGCCTGCTGGGGTATCTGGACCACCTGAGACTCTGGTTTGGACTGGACCAACTGGACCTGCTGCACCATAGCTGGCTGTCCAGGACTCTGCACAATCAGGAGGTTGTTACCTGCCTGTAGATAGAGAGACAGGGGAGATTACCCTGTGATGTTCAGGTATGGGGCTTTAACCCTAATGCTTACATCTTCAGTGGTAGCATCGTACAGAGAGGGTAGAAATTTAAAGTTTGGTTTTGGAAACTATTTTCTCATCATATCTACAGAATTAATTCATATTAACTTGTTTTAGGTAGATCAGTAAGTTTCCTTTTTAAAAGACACTCAAACAACCAAATGCTGTAATCAGCTCAGGCCCAGGTAACTGCATCTTGCTGTTTATCCAGTCACCATTCTTTTTATCTCTAGGGGATTTCCTTAGGAAATAATACAGCTTTTAAGCTTTGAAATTCTTCTTCTTAAATTATTTAGCATTGATGGTAATGTCACTATTCGACAAATGCACCTAGGATTTGAAAAATCTCCTGACAGATACTGAATACTTTCCTATGGTCAAGAATGACTACTGTATTAAAATAACCATAGTTCAGTGAATTACTGTATCTGCTATAAAATCAGTCAGGAGTCACCACAACAAAAATGTAAAGAAGGTTCAAAGCAGCACTTGGTGCTTGTGGTGATGTATAGGCCAGTATGAGATAGAAAACTGAGCTTTGTGTCTCTTTTAATTCTTTTGTATCATTAAGACTTACCTGTATGATGTTGTCTCCAGCTTCTATCAGGATGGTCTCCATCTGCTCGGGGGGAGGGGAGGCAGCCTGTGCAGGGGGGAGAGGAGGAGGCTGAGCAGCTAGAATCACTTTCTTCTTTCTCCCTCTTCGCCCTTTTCCTGGAATCGGTAGAGCAGCTGCTGTCTCTGTGATGATTTGAGTCCCTCCCATCTCACCTGTCGCTACATTAAGTGGCAGCGTGAGCCCGCTCGGCAGCTGAACCATGTTTGTCGTAGAGTTGTTTGGCTTGCGCAGCTTGGGGGAGGGCTTGATGGCTACAGTCTTCTGTGGGGTGACGGGAGCGGTGGCAGCATTGGGAGCTTGAACAGTCATTGGGGTTGTGATGATGGCCTGGTTGGTGCCCGGTATGAGCTGGATTTGTCCTCCCTGTTGCATCACCTGGATAGTCTGGGCACCCTGGATCTGTGGCACCATCTGGTACTGGATGTTAGCGGAGGAGGTGGTGTTGTTGCGGGCCGGGCTCTGCTGGATAGTGAGTACGATGGGACTACCAGAGGCCTGGGAGCCCAGGCCGGCAGGTAACTGGATCACATTGCCCTTCGCTGACAGGAACCCCAGGTTTTTGGGTGGAGCAGGGGCGATTGGAGCTGGCTTTATGGGGAGGAGCCTGCGAGGCTGTGGCTGCGGTGGAGGAGAAGTGACAGGAGCCTGAGCAGCAGGAGGGCCTATTTTACTACAGGTGGCAGCCAGGAGGGCCAGAGGAGAGGGCTGGGTGTCCTGTAGGGGGGCACAGTCAAACCAAACTTAGTTACAAAGAACCATCTGCATTCGAACCAAGTTGAGCAGACAAAGTCCAGCACCAAGAGGGAGATAAGACAGAGGAACAAAAGACGTTCATTACTACTGAGGACTGATTTATGTTGAATCTATCTGCACAATTTCAGTACCTGAAACCGGGCTGCCGGCATCAACTAATTTATCGCAATTAAGAATTGTTAGGCTCTTAATTTGACTTTGTACTGTTTTAAACTGAGAGTACTTTGCTTGCTGTGTGAACTCAACCCTGATTTTACTTTGAAGTAAAGTAAGTGGTAGTTTAGAAGGGTTGCAACATTCATTTAACCATGGAAAAAAGAACTGTTTACAGTTCAAAAACTTAATTAAACCAGTTAAATGAAATGGTAAAAAAGTTAAATGCGCTAGCTGAGTTTTTTTTAAAGTGAAATGAGACATTCAAAAATGTCGTTCTTTTCCATCACTGTGACTACAGGGAGACACTGCAGAGGCTTAAACACTGTGTGCCTAAAGGAACAAAAATACACGCCGTTAATCGCAGCAAAAAAAAATATGCATACATTTTTTTATTATTTTAACTTGTTAATGCTGCTAACGGCCCTATTATAAGTCATTATTTGTAAATCTACGTTTATTAAAATATTCTGAAAAGCATAAACTTTGTTTTGTTTAAAAATAATGATGATTTTCAGAAGAGGGTATCATTATTTATTCTAGATAAATAACAATGTTGAAACTGAGACGTTTGGGTTTTATATTTACAATAGAAATTACATTTCTGTTATAACAGAGAAAGTATTAGAAAGGGTACCATTGGTTACCAGTACCCAACTCTGTACAAATACTGGCTCAAAAGGGAATCATGCCCAACCCCAGTGAATGGACCCATGACTGTATGGGAAAACTGCACTTAGATGCTCAAATATTCTATCTCAGTTATTGTAATAAAATGTTTAACTGAGTAAATTTGTGATCATGCTGCTTAACTTTACAATGTGAAATTCCTGCATAAAATGTTTTCACTAATACAAGTTAATTCATTCAAAGCTTCCACTTCACTCACTCAGTGCCATCCAAATTGAGTCTACACTGTGCAGTGACATGAAAGCAGTGTGGGTCAACAGAGATGATGACGTCAAAAGAAACAGTGCAAAAACAGGAGCACGACATCTGGCTGTTACTCACTTGTGTGGAAGCAGTGGAGGGCTGAAGGTATTCACTGGGACTGACAGCAACAGTGGTGGCCATACTGTCCTGTTGTTCTGAAAACACAGACACAGCAAAGTCACATTCAGGCTGCCTGTGAGATCTATTTTCAGTGTTTAGGCTGTTTGAGGGCATCACAGGCAACTCCTGTAAAAATAGCGTCGGATGTGAAAAAGACAAATTCTGCTGGAATTTAAAAGAAGAATTCATGCTCTTTTCATGCACTTTTTTTCATTTAGATTTGCCAGGATTTATAAAAAATGACGTCCCCATAATTATAAATATTCAAATGTAAAAAAAAAAAACATGAAGTTATCTTATTTTATTTCTAACTGCCTGCTAACAAGTTTGCTAATTATAAGGTGAATATTGGTTGTTGAAGGGTACAATTTCAGGTCATATGCGACCGAGGCTGATCGTTGTTGTCCTCATGAATATTGCATTTGTTTGACTTTTTGTTTTCTTACATTTGTAGGCCAGGACATCTCTACAGCATTCAGTATTCAGTATTTTTAATTCAGTATTTAAAATAAAAAGCAGTGTTTCAAATAATTTCAGTAACAGTATTTATTAGCTCTGTAGATGGACATCAACTTTACAAATAAGTAACAGAGGTCTTTCTTCAGATAACAAGTTTTTCGATCAACTTTGATCCAATGTACCACTAGACAGAACAAACATTTTAAGATATCTTTTGACCGTTACAACTATAATCACAAAAATATTGAAACAAATTGAAAAGATTAAGATGCTCTATAGGTAAGAAATGCACTTTTTGAATGCACACAGCAACATTGTATGAGGGAAAGACAAAATATATTGAGCTCAATGTTTCTGTTAAGACCGTCAGCATAAGTACACTTGATGAAAGCTGCCCAATAGGTTAAGAGCACAGTAAATCTGTGATTAGATATCAGATTAATATCAGGTGATATTAGCATGTCCAGTGACTATCTGTATCGGCTAACTTTAAATCGCAGATATGTGCCAATATTACTAGATGTATTCACCAGTTTAAGTTTTGTAGTACACTAGCAGTTATCTTTCTGGCTGTCCCCAGCAGAATGTGCTGTATGGATTACTACAAGCATTATCACCCTCCAGAGTGTCAAGTGGTGATGCACATACATGCATACTTTCCAGTTGAGTGATCATCTTGGGTTGCTATACTGTATCTATTTCCACAAGTGTTTGATTCTGTATTTGAGGGATTCTGCATTCTGCAATATGTTGAGGCTATTATTGTCAAACAAAATTGCCAAGTAAGGTGCTACTCTCAAGGTTTAGTGACCTATTTCACAGAACTCTAGCTTGTGTAAAAACCACCATTACACGTTTAAAAAATATATACCCAAAATAAATTCCTAGTGCAGGAAACATTGAAAGAATGCAAGTCTGTTTGCTGTTGGCAACCTGAAACGTATGTATTTGAAGTTGTATGGAATAGTCATAGCTTGAAGTTGAAAGTCTGTAACCATTGATGATCTAAATTAGCAGAGTCCCGCAGTCGACTGAACCTCATGACAGGCATAAAGCAAGGTTAATTTGTACCAACAGCACTTCTGAAATGTAAACAGGTTGCAGGAAAAGGACTGGCTATTAAAATATCCACTCTGCTGTAGTATAACTATTACATTGAGTCAAAACTCTTAGTATTTGTTGTTGTATTTAAAAGGAGAGGACCATCTAGAATTAAAAAAAATACCAGTATAAAAATATAAAAATAGAGCAGAACATTATTGATAACAGATGCACATTTTGGTTGAATTTCTACAACTGTTCAAGGCAGATTCAAACTACCATCTTTGTTTGGATTATTAAATATGCACAGCTAGGGAAAAAAACAATCATTTGATGCAATGTGTCATGTGATACCTCATAGATTGCCATGTTTTTATCTTCTGTAAACATATGCTCAGCTCGTGACTGCAGGTAATGGTAATGCATGACAGCACAACCTGAGGCTTCATTGAAACCAAAACTGAATTATTAAAAAAAAAAACAATATAAGTATCTTGTTTTGATTACAACATACAGATGAATTCATACAACTCTGTTCAATATTACTTGTGCAATAACTTCGTAATTCACTGCTTTATAATTGTCTATTTATTTACTCAGTCACTGCACTTTAACTGTCTATTTATTTATTTACTCATTCAGTCACTGCACAATAATAACTGTATATACTTTCACTGCACTATAACGTCACTTATTTGCACTATATCTCTATAATTATATTTGTTTAATTAATCAGTCACTGCACAATAACAACTGTATATATTCTTTCAGTCACCACAACTGTCTATTTATTTATTATTATTATCATTCATTCACTGAACTGCAATTGCTGTGGCCACTTTTTGCATACTTCTCTCTCATATCACCACAAATATATTTTTGTTGTTGTTTTTGTAAACGCTGCTGTTTAAGATTGCTGTTAACAAAGTTTCGTTGTGCTGCCAGTGCTGAACTTTACTTTAACATAAACTACAGGGTCTGTATTCACTGTTTGAGCTTCCTGTCTCAGTAAGTGAAAGTGTTGTAAATCCAGCTGTGGATCATGGTGACTAAACTTCACACTGTGTGAACACAGAAACTTTGACACAGGGGTGATGATCACTCTTGGCTGAGATGTGTGTTTTGTATATTATGCGGTGGATGATGGGACTGATTACAGAGCTGCTGTAGAAACTTTAAACAATCACACTGCCTCAGCTATTTGTCCACCAACTCCAGATATGCGAGGTACACACACAGAAGAGGGAAAAAAAGAAAGAAAAAAAAACAGTGCGGCCTCAAAATAGCGCCGCCATCAACACATACTATGGGTCTGGTTTGGACAGTCAGCTAACCTAGCTAGCTATCAATACAGACTAAACAGAGCTGTGCAGCTAGCAGCTAGTCTAAGCTGATTTGCTACGTGTGTAGCTTAGTTTTTACTAAGCAAAATGGGTCCGTTACTTGCGAAATCTAAAATAAACTCTGTAGGTTATTGTAGATAAAGGTAGTTGGGTGAACCGGGTTAACAAAAAGTAATAAGACCAACTACAACGCGTACAGTGGCATATTTAGCTAGCAGACGCTTAGCTAGCAAGTCAAACTCTCTTTGATACAGAAAAAGGCAGAACCTTTTCCGGAAGTGCTTTGCTTATTTTGGTTAACATAACTGCCCGAGCTCCGCTAACACGCACGTATTTGTACGGCTGAAAGTCAAGTGCTTTTCTGTTCAATGCAAATATACGTTTTACGAAGTAGAATGTAATATAAACACCAATGTTTTAATTCCTACCCACCGCTCATGACGACATTCGCTCTCCGCGACCCTTGAAGACCGAGCCCAGGGAGGAATCCGCCCGCGCTGCTGCACCAATCCACGGACAATGGAACGTTGAGTGACGGCAGTGCTGACCAATCAGCTTCGGCTGTCTATGTGATTGAAATTCAACTGAGCCCATCCTGATGCTACAATTCTGTACGTTAGTCGATGGATGACGTTTTGGCCAATCGGATGTCGAGAATATGACGGACGGGGGCGTTTCCAAGGATACACCTCTAACAAGCTAGTGCCCTATTACGGCAGGAATAAGGTTTCAGTGACGTCCCCAACGACCAATGTGAACATAGAGGGGCAGTTCTGTTTGGACCAGAATGACAGCCGAGTTGATCAATGAGCTTTGAGTCACTGCAGTGTGACCTCTTTAAACTGTGCCATGTTTTATTATAAGGACCAGACCGTTATGTGGGAGAAAACACACAGAATTAGGACACTCTAAACGGATTATAATGTTTGCTGCAATATTCATTATTTGCCTTGTGATGACTTGTAGTTAATTTTCATACATTGACACCTGGCTGAAAAAAATATATATATTTTTTTAATTTCTTATTTTTTTTAAATCTATTTTTTAGTATCTATTTTTTTGTACATTTCCTTTTTTTTATTTAAATTGTACTGTGTTCACTTTTTGTTTGCAATCTTTGCTCTTTGCTGCTGTAACAATGTAAATTTCCCTGTTGTTGGATAAATAAAGGATTATCTTATCTTATCTTAAATATGTAGTCCTATAACTTGCATGCTGTTGTCTGCTTAGATAAAAAAAAAAGGCAATGTTTAAAGCAGGAACTCTTTATACATATTTTAACTTTGTTTGTTTGTCTAACATGGTGGAAAAATATTCAAAAGTAACTGTATCAATCAAACAAAGTAATCACACATTTTTCAGCAAACGTAAAAGTGCTAGTTCAATTCAATTCAAAAAACTTTATTTGTCCCTGGGGGGCAATTCAAAGGCACACAGAGCAGTAAATTAACAACAGTGCAAGTAGACAAAATTAGTTCCATAATGAAAGGACCCAAGAATTTAATGACAGGCACCTACACCTTACTTCAATGCATTAGCTAATTCTATAGCTGGGTTGAGATAACCTGACAATAACAGCTTTTGGTATTTGTAGTCAAATTGTTCCCAACCCTGCAGCCGGGTCCCTGTAAAGGAATATAGGATAAATCTGAGGGGTCATGAGATGCTTAATGTGAGATGAGAGAAGACACATTTTATATCCATTTTTAATGGACAATCGTTGCTTTTTAGATCTTATTGCATAACATTAAATTGAACCCCCTGTGGTCTGGACATTTTCCTAGCTGAAACCCCCAGGAATCTGAATTCACAATCATTTATCGTTTAATCTTAGTCCTTCCATTTTACATTTGGTTTATTAAATGCTAAATTGTGAACTGCTACCATAAGATGTTAAATACATATCATTCAGTACAAATAGAGTATAAATAAGTGTGAAATTTCCCCTAGAAAACACTTTCAAAAACAGTAGAAAATACCTTATTACCACTGCAAATTCATCTGATTTTCAATAACAACTGTTACAATTTGTATCCAGACCCAAAAGCAGACACAGCAGCGAAGTTGAAGGGTTTGAGGTTTTATTGCAGGGTTTGGGAAAGGTGGATGGCTGACTGGCTGGCTGGTAATGACGGCGTGGAGGAGACTATGGAGTAGCTGGTTCTGTAGGCAGGCGGGTGAGTGGTTGAGTTGTCTGTGAGGAGAGCAGACTGGAGGAGATGACACCGGAGAGAATCTGGACAACAGGAGAGAAAAATCAGTTAGGATCCACTAGTAAAACGCTAGGAACAAAACTCTAACAAATGTTAAGAGCAGCCGATAGTATCTACCACTTCAGTAGACTCAATAATCTGGCAATGAGTCGAGTTGAGCCCAGGGCTTTTAACTTGAGGCAGATGAGCAGATGAGCTGCAGGTGTGAGTAGTCACCCAGTGTTGATCGCAGCCACACCCTCCAGAGACACACACACAGACAGACAGACAGAGGGGGAGGGGACACAAAGGATACACAGAAACAGGATCACAGCCAGAGCCGTAACAACAACAGGTTTTTGAAATATTTTGGTCATAACAACAAAACAAGGTTTAAGGTTGAGTTGATTGATTAACATGTTATTTGTTTCAAAGACATTTTAACAAACATTTTTCAACATATCCACTCGTTTATTAGACTATATGTTTCTTAAATCTGGTCACAGCATAATCGGAGAATGGAGTTTACATATTTAGGTCAAATTAAAAGGGTTTTGTGTTGCTGTATTTTAAGTATAGATTATTTAAACTAAGACTTTTAACCTAGACACAGAGTATTTTTGTGTGCTGTTGACCATTAAAACCTAAAGGGGAAAAAGGCCAACATGATCCATGCAGACCTTTGACCCTGCAGAAAATGTTCCAGTCGTGACTGTATGTTGCATATGTTGTCAACGTTCTCTGACTTACCCCCCAGCTCTTTTATCCAGCATGTAGACTGTCCCTTTTTCTCATTGGATCCCTCCCTGTGACTCTTTTCACATCCACAATGCATTGCAGCCCCTTTTCATGTAAGCTTTTCCAAAGACTGCACTTGACCTTATTCACATGCAGTTGTCTCGGTTTCTCCCTGGTGCATTCTCTCCCTGCGTCACTGCAAGGGTTTTTTGAAATGCTTAGGAAACCAGAGTCCTGCTTTTAGCTGAAGCACCCTCTCCCTCTTCACCTCGAGTGTGCTGTAGTTAGCAGCAGAGGATGCAGCTATGCTGTCTATCACCTTCCCCCCAGGTGCCTCTGTGGAGAGCCTCAGAGAAAAAGAGCTGTATAATTTAACTTGGATATCTCACTTTGCTGTCACTTAACATGCTCCGTGAGCTAGCCAAAGCTTTTACTGTGGATTTTTCAGCCTCAAACTTTCCAAAGTGAATATTTGACGTTCGAAATGTAACACTTTTAATGCCTCTAAACTTGCAACAGGAACTGATTAGCATCTTTATAGTGTTTAACTCACTTAATTGCACTAAAAGCCTTAACATACAGGGACAAACAGAGCTGCATTCAACTGCTTATGCATGGAAAGTTACCTTTTAACATGCTAGAGCGTAAATTATTTGTCAGTTAATTCATCAAGTTGACAAAATATTGGCTGCAATTACTAGAATTGCTAAGTAATCTAAGTCATGCAATAAAAATATGATTGTTTCAGCTTCACATTTTAAATTGCATACATTTTGTAAATGTTTTAAATGCAGTAATGGGATGCAATAAATCCGTAATGTAATTAATCTTATAGTGGAAGAAAAACATTTCCCAACTTTTTGAGTTAGTTGCCATGCTTTTGTTAAAGATAGAAATTAAAGCTCCAGTAAGGAGTTAGCTGGTAGTGAAACAAACTGAGATTCATATTGATTCCTCTTTATGAGCTTCAAAAGCAAACGAGACTACCAGGGAGAAGATTGATTATGTAGTTGTTCTATGTTATCTCTGCCACAGGGTAGTTTTTAGACAAACACGCTGCAGAGACAGCCTTTTTTATATTTCCATATAATTACTCATTTAAAATTGCATGTTATACATTTGAAATAAAGAAGGGTGAGATTTTTTTAATCAGAAATCATACCTCACACATGTACAGGAAATGTTTAGAAAAGAGATGAATTGTCATGCTTCGTCTACAGGGGGCGCCATAATCAACACAACCAGAGAGTTCCTCCCAGGAGTCTTGAAATATACAGTATATTCCAGTACAAGGGAAAGTTCTGCCTATGAAATGTTGCTGCAGTAAAAGCACAGAATTATTTAAGGTGTTAAGTTAACTGAAAAGTAAAAAGTACTCATTCTGGAGGAAACATCTCCCTTTAATTTATATATTATTATATTACTTTGATGTGTGAGGCATGATTGTAGAAGGGTGCTGCCATAGTGTACTTGAATGAAGCTAGCTTTAGAAAACTAATCTTGGCTGGGAAAAGAAAAAAATGAATTTAAAATAGAACTAAATTCAGCTCCCGGTAAGTTCAAAAGAAAATAGCATAAACATAGACTTTGGTCAGGTTGGTCTGCACAGTCAAAACATTTAGCAGCCTCAGAGTAAGATATTTTCACTGAGAGTAAATAAAGACAAAAAAGACAATTAGTTCCATAAAATAAAAATACAAAATGATGCCACACAAATGTTTATTTTTTTCTTATTTTTTACTGAAAATGTTGAGCCAGTAGCCAGCGTCAGGGCACTGAGAAATAGAATGAGCAAAATACACCAGGGCATTTCAACAAATAAAACGGACAGGTAGAGAGACTTCATGGCAGATATACGCACTTTGAGGCAGGGCATTGTGGGAAAATTAGGCATCTGGGAATTATATAATAACCCAGCTCATAAACTGTCAAAGAATAGTCACCAAATGAATACAAAAATGTTGTTGCTGATGCAAACTCTAGAAAACTTTTGTCCAAACTCTCTAATGTTCAAGGTTTTATTTGTATTTGCCGGCCCTCAGCACAAGTAGGTCAGACATGGAGACACATTCCTGATGAAGAAACTTCTGCGAAAACATTTTGTCAAGTCACAAAAATAACTTCTAAGAGAAGCAACGCAGCTTCCTTTTTGCGCTGTGTTACCTTTAAATCCACGGAACCAGTGGAATAAAGAAGCATGATGTTGTTTGTGTTGTTAATTGCAATCTGAAGATTTATTTTTCCCTTGGTGTATGTTTCCCTTTTAATGTGTATACATTTCCAATGGTAAACAGCAGCTATATGTTGTGTCATATAGAAGACTGACAGGGCCAAGCTTAATCTTAATTTTTATTTTCTATTTAGAAATATTTCAAATGTAGAGGAGAAAGTCCTTCACTGTTTCTTTTTTTTCTTTTACATGGCTTATTCTGAGTGTTTGACTTGTGTCTTGAACTAGTCTTCCAAAACTCTTCCTTTCTCTTTTAATATGTTGCCCTAATACTCTCTAATAGCATATAAGATCAACTGATTCTAAATAATCCACCAACTGAGCCTTAATGGACCAGAATGCAATGCAGCTTCAGGGAATGTTGTGCTATAAGTATCTGGTGCAGCTGATGTGCATCATGGACACAGTCCAGTGTAAACAAGCCAGCTGCTGACCAGCTAGAATATGATTTGAAACCCTTAAAAACAAACCTTATCTTAGACACAGGTGTGTGTGGTCCTTATTCTCATCGAGGAAAGTCTCCCACATCCATAAAAGTTATAAAAAGAAAAAAATATATTAAAACTTTGTGTGACTGACACAGTTGTTCAGGCTGTTCTTTAGTTAAATTGTATAGCTAAATTAAGTCTCCCTCTCTTGGCATGAGACCATAATTAGGTAAACTTACAAGCAACTGGTACAGAAACCTTCATGTAAACTTAAAATCAGCTGGATCATTGGGCAGGATACATCGCTAACTGCTGATTGGTTGAAGTACAACAAATTACAAAACACAAATCTGCTAACAAAATGTTAGACCAAATAATTGAAACCAAATACACATTTGAGTTTGTTTATAAGGCTAAAACATTCACAGCTTGAGAGGGGTATGCTTCAGGAACCAAACAAGTATATAGAAAAAGCTGAGCATGTTTCATTAGTCTGGTTGCATTACAAGCACGTATGGTAAAATAGGATTTTAAATTCAATGTCAAAGTTATTTTAGGTCAGATATGTCTGATTAGCATTAGCATTACTTTAGCCCTGCAGCTAACATTGTGGTTTTGTCAACACCTCTCTCTGAAAGCTCGCGGACGTGCCTCTGCTACCCTGCGTCTGTTACCCTGCCTCTGTGTGTATATCTAGCCAAAGGGGAACTTTTAATCCAAAACCCTCATTTTGACAGAATGGAATTAAGGAAAAACAAGGAAACGGCAGCAAACAACAGTTGTACAAATTGACCAGTGCATTGTGTTTTAAAAGTCCAGTTCAGCAGGTTCAGAAAATCTGCAAATCTAGTTCATAATTGCTGCTCTCTTTTTGTTCAGAAACAAACGTGTTTTTCAGACGAGAGAACATCTCTGCAGTCCCTCTGAAGACAAGGCAACGTCCCCTGAACGCAATGACAGGTATCTCACTGTCCCACAGCAAACACTTGTCCCTCCTTTAGTTTAGTCCATTTGAAGAGAGAGGCCGGTCCATCCAAGTCCTTCTTGACACATCAGATTTTCAGATACTCTGATTGGATGATGCTTCAGACCATAATAGATCAGTCCTCATAACAGAAACCTGCATAGATACAGATTTAACACAAAGTTGAAAGAAAATGCATTCAAACCATATCACATTTGTTTGAAATTATATTATATTACATTTAAATTATATCTACATTTTATATGAATAAAAAGGTAAAGTCTCATAAAACTTTTCACTTACTCAGTATACCCAAACATGTGTTTTGTGTCACTGGTGCTGCTCTGTAAAAGTACCAGTAAAGGACTTACATTTACGGTTTCTCTAAACTAAAGTACAAAAATATATTAGCTAAAAAGTTTGAAGCATTAGAGCACAAACGCCTGTCAGGCAGAATGATCCTTATCATGTATGCTGTAGTATTGCAATATTATTATAAATACAATATGTACAATAATGTAATGTATCCATTTTCTACCCCCTCCCTGTGGAATCAAGAGCAGATTTTTACACACCCTTTCTGGAAACCATGAACTGTTTTCCCACATAGTTGGACAACATATAAAAAAGTATTCCCACACTCACTTGAGCTCAGAAGATCTCTGCTGCTACGTCTGTGACTCTGCCTCACGATCTGCTCCCATCACCCTCCTGATGGTCTTGATTGACAGGTACATCTCCTCCTCGGGGTCGTAGTAATAAAACTTACTCAGGTAGGATATAAGTGGTCTGGGGAAGAGATGATGATAACCATTATAAAAAAAATAAGCCTGTGTTTGTTGAATTAGTCCTTTTCCTGCACAATTAAATCAACATTAAAGCCAAATTAAAAGCTCTGAACAGAAACTGATTATTATTGTTGAGACAGCACACAGGTAGATTCCTGTCAGGCCTACGAGCGACAAAAGTGACAAAAATACTTTTTTGGTAAAAAAAAATGTTTTTCCAAATAATTATTTGATATATAATTGTCATGAAAAAGGAAAAAAAAATAAAGACAGGATTTTCAAGAGGAACTGGGATGAAAAGGGCTTTGAAAATCACCAGTTGATTTTTACAGGAATCATTAATCACTGATTTATTTTATGAGAATGAACTATAATCAAATATTGTGTATAAATTCATATTTTTACATATAAAGAGATAACCTTTATTTTAAGTAAGAAGAATATATAATTTGAGAAGTCACATTATTTTATATGAATAAATGTATACCTTGTAAGACAAAGATAATAAGCAACAATTATTAAATATTTGGACAAGTTTAAGAGAATGTATAGGGTTAGGATTTAATATGTGAATACTTGTTCCCACTCCTTTTTGGACATGTAAAGTTAATGTACTAAGTTTATTAAAATGTCATTAGTGTTGTGCTTTTTAATTTTAAAAAAAATAAATATGACCTTTTTCTCCACTCTGTGTCTTTCTTTGTAGGTTTGTTTCTTTTTTCAAATAAAAAAAAAAACAATCTCTGCCAATTTTCAACTATTTATATACCTGAATTTGTTAAGATCTGTGTGACAGCAAAAATAAAAAATTTAAGTACTTATTCCTCATCATCAATCATGCTTGCTGCTCTTTTCAATAGATTTAGTTTTTTTAAAATCAAAGTTAATAGTTTTGTGTGCAGATTTAAGTTGATGAGTAATTGATATTGTTCTCACAGTAAAACTAAAGGCTGATTCCTCAAGATAACAAGCATTTTTCCATATAACAGAATAATAGAATAATTAAGGAAACTTAAAAAAGATCTGTGCCTGGCTAAATTAATCAGATCTGATTGTATCCTTCAGGGTCAATAAACCTGACATTCATATTTAAAATCTGAGGCTATAGTTGTCAAGACCCCATCTATGCATGCTGACATAAAACTCCTCATCTCTAATAAACAATTGAAGTAATAAGAGGAAACCATTTCCTGCTCTTGATAAAGGTTTGATTTATATTTTGCCTCAGCTAACAATGTTTGTTTTCTTCAGATAATGGAACAATTGAACTGTGATCTTTATTTGCTTTATTAAAAAATGAACTGCACAGCTTTTTTTTTGTAAACTACAACTTCCGAAATGATGAGCAAACTAATGATGACTGAACAAACTTTAGATGTCACTGTGGAACTCCTGAGTTACCATTCGTTTTCAAACGGTTCAGCTTCTTGTGTTTATAGTGCCATGCTTTATAGCACAGCCACTGTATTCACCAGCAAGGAGTTCAAATGATCCTGAAGGAGGTGAGTACCTGGGCAGTGGAAGCTCCTGGATGTGGTCGATGCGGACTATTTGTCGGATGCAGAATCGACAGAGATGCTGTAGAGACTTCACATTACTGAAGCGAGATACAGGATAGAGCAGCTGAACCGGGGTGGGAGGAAGCCCTGCAAGACACACACACACACACACACACACACACACACACACACACACACAGTGCATTTAGCGCTTTTAGCCTAACTTGAATAATAACTTAGGAAAAAAAAGTTACGTCTTGTGTATTTCTTTATTTTTGATATAAAGTCCCTAAATTTGTTCATGTCGCTGTCATTTTCCTTGCACAGCTGCAAGCCTTAGATTTTCAATCAAACACAGGAGAAGATAACGTGCATTTGTTGGGGACTATTTTCAGCAGTGGATTAATCTACATTTGGTGCTCTAGTGAGTATTTGGGGCAGCGTGTACCCACGTGTGGAATTGAGTCAAAATAAACTGCAGCTCTGGTCATTGTCATGAATATTGACTGTATATATAAAGAAAAATGTCTTTGCCTCCTCCCATTGTACAAAAGTGAAGCCATCCTGAGACAGGTGCTGATTATACATTTGGAGCCAGAGTGTGGGCAGAAGAGATTTGCTGGAGATGACACAGGAACGACCTGTCCCTCCGGGGAACCAAAACACATGTTCAAGTTACCAATAAAAACATCTTTCAAGTTTGCACAGTCCACAGCAGAACAGATTTTTAGGTGTTTATTTTGTTGTTTCATAACTAAACTGCTCCTTTGAGCTGTTAGAGGCTTGTGGTTTTTTACATGACAGTTACTGGTGATGTATTGGCTCTTGCAATTATAACATAACAGATTCCACTTGTGCTGAGAAATTACCTTCTTTATAATAATGAGCTTATAAGGTGCTCCAACAGCATGCCAATAACTACTTCTTCAGAAAAAGTTCCCTTCAGTCTGAAAACGTCCGGGGTTATGTTTTTACAGCTTTTAATAGTTATTGTACAAATTGGAACAGAGGAAGAAGATACAGTATGTAAGGCTTAAAAAACAAAACTAAGAAGGATTATGATACATGTTTTGTTGTTTTTGGCTTTCCATTATGTTTGGGACTGAGTAATAATAATAATATTACAATAATATCACCAGATTAAACACTAAATTAAACCTACTGTTGCTATTTTAAGCTTCAACAATATGAGTAATTTTATATTTCAGTGCAGTATACTGCAACGTATGAAAGGAGACATTCTGATCTTCAGAGACAATCCAAGATGAACATAATCAGATTTAACTGAAGATATACTTCCACATGTCAGTACAGCAACAATCAGCAGCTCCAAATCCCAACCGCTGCTTCTAGCTCACTGCTGATGTTTTAAAAGTCAACTGTAAGCAGCCAAGTTACCAAACATCAACCAGGTGATTGAAGAAAAAAATGGGATAAAGTGGTTCATATAAAACATTCTAAAATAAACTTTAAGCTCAGTTAATGACTGTGTTGAAAACCATTCAATATTATGTATCACAACACATTTGGGGACCTTATCTTTTATGCAATAAGTATTCACTCTCATTGTGTACACCCTGATTTAAAACGTATCCAGCAGTGAGTGTTCCAGATGTTCCTAATGTTTTGTCTCAGTGTTTTTGGATTTGTGCCCTGTTTTCCTGGATGTTGCCGTTTTTGGATTTATAAAAATTGAGCCAATAGAAAGTGTTTTCATTATTTGGGGGAATAATCCGTTCATTTTAAGATTCATTTTTGGGCTCTTATTCCTGTATTTAAGAAACAGGACTGTGGATAGAGTCGTAAAACAGAGAAAGCGTGGGGAATGACATGACCTGTTTCGAACCTGGGCCGCTCACTTCGAGGTCAACAGCCTCTGTACATGGGGTGTGTAAACTAACCACTAGGCCATCAGCGCCCCAATGTGTACATTTTAAACACAAGGATAGACATCTTCCTCTAATTTGAAGAAAAATATTTTAAAAATATAAGGCAGATATTTGAAACACTAATAGCTAAATACTAACATATGGGACAAGCCAAACACATTAATGCATTCTCTCATTAACAAATCATCCATAGGTCGAATGCCAGACAGTCACGTATATTTGTATTCTCCTCCGTCTCTAAGCCACTTATTACTAAGTGGCAGGTCACATCAATTTTTGAACAGTCCGGGCTAAGTGCAGATGTATATGACCTATATTTTACCTGGGACTCGGGAGCGGAGGAAGTAAAGGAATTTGCCGTTCTTGGAGTGCATGATGGCTCGCTCGATGAACTCCACCACCGAGTGGCAGCGGTCCTCAAACTTCGGGTGACACCACAAGCTGAACGTCCCTGGAGGCAGAGAAATGTATTTCTTTACGTAGCATTTTATCATCTGTAATTCATATCCCCATTAATTATAAAACATTCATATATGTACAGGATACACATATGTACAGGATACACATAAGACTTAGAAAGCTGCATCAGCCTCTTAGTTTTAAATTATGTCCCTGGTTTATGCATGGAAATTTCATTTCCTTTTAAGGGATTGTTTATAAGTGAAATCCCAAAGTTCCCAAAACATCCATTAACAACCCCAACAGTAGAGCCGCACAAAAAGCAACTTAATTGGTTGGACTATATCTTCTGCAGCTGTAGGTCTTAACATCATACCCTGGTTTTTACTGCTTGGCTAGAAGATCCCTTCTGGGAAAATGATGCATCTTTAATGTTTAGCCCATGCTGCATATGTAGATAATTCGACCAACATTTCAAACACTTTCAAAGTGTTGAATGAGCTTTAAAAAGAAAAAGAGAGAGTAAGAATTCCACATTGTTTTATTTCTTCAAATTGTGTATTTTTGTTTCATAAAGTGGGTTAAACAGTGTTGTCACTGGCAGGATAAGAAGTCTTTACTGAAGATTTTGTCAGGACGTAGGCCAACAGTCTCTCTTTTTAAAGTGTAATTTTAAACCACAGATGAGATGTAAATACAACATTTTTCCTTTCTGATAACATTTTTGATACCTGAATTTGTACATTATCCATTTAAATCAACATTATAATATACTGTAAATATTTCCCTTTCACTTCAAAGCTTTCTTGTGTAAATTTTGCCAAATCGCTCAAATTTTGGAAACTCTGATTCACTTTGCTAAGCCTGCACTGGGGTTGTCTGCTATCATCAAGTGATAAATTATTAAAAAAATTAATCACCTCTCCTTTTGAAAATAGTATATAATATAATTAAGCGGTAAAGAAGAATCGATTTTAGGTGACCATGTTGATTTTTCTGTTGAGGGAACAAATGATGGCAACGATCATGCAATCGATGCATTGATGGGCATAGTCACCTAGAGCCTGTGTTTTACTGTCTAATAATTGAAATTAAAAAAACGTATTAGATTATAATCT
Source organism: Labrus bergylta (assembly GCF_963930695.1). Lineage (NCBI taxonomy): Eukaryota > Metazoa > Chordata > Actinopteri > Labriformes > Labridae > Labrus > Labrus bergylta. The sequence goes on along the minus strand of NC_089195.1, from coordinate 6,711,171 downwards.
ACTATTAGACAACAGCTAACGTTAGCATAAAGGTTGTTTAAAGGTTATAAGATACACTTGGAAAAAGTGTGAATTCCAAGCTAACAGTTTTGTGCAAGCTCAAAGAAAAGCTTTGTGTCTGTCTGAGACACTAGTGCTAAAGAGACATATGTACTGGATAGCTGCTCTGAAGTTGCATATTGCACCTTTAAATTCTGTGACATTAGCTAGTTCAAGTGCAGCTGTTGAGGTTGCTAAGCGACAGGGACAAAGCTTTAAAATGAAAGGGTAATGCATGCTAAGAAGGCGGGGTCCTTCAAAGGTTGCTTCCAAGGATTGAATTGAGACAAACCCCATAACAGCATTTGAACGAGAAGTCAAAAGAAAATGGTTTCCGTGTGAATATGGTGAATTTGGTTCATTCTGGTGAAGATATTGGTAAAACCCTGATGGTGAAGTTAGAGGAAAAGTCAGGAAATCACCCGACTCCATAAAATGTATCATCTAAAGTTCCTCAACATATGTGTTTTACATTTAATGTAAACCCATCGAGTAGCTGTTGAGATATTTGAGCATGTACAGAGTTGGTGAAAATTTGAGAGCAATGGCGCTAATGTGGCTGAAAATAGCCCATTATCTGAACACATGATGGACATGTTCATAGCTGGAGTGTTTGTGTGCGACTTCTTGTTGACTGCTCCATGGTTGTTCATATCGGAAGTCCTCTGTGCCCTGGTTTCCCGTCAGGCCGCAATGCGTTCATGCACACATGATCGTGTTGATGTGAATTTGTTGTGTCATTCGGGGCTGCACGTCTGAATAATGAATGTGTTTCGAAGCATGACTCTATAGCTTTATAACGGTGACTCATTAACGTGGAGCCCCGTTTATGTATGTTTGCCTGAGTATACGTGTGTCTGAGTTTGTGTGTCTGCTTTTATCTCTATTCTGAGTCATGGTGTCAGATTGTCGCACGTGTGGTGTTGTGTGTGAATATATATGTGGCGTTTGTACTTCTTATTTTTAATGTAAAAAAAACTAAATAAAGTTGCATTTAGCCACACTTAGATTTAAAACCTGTTCTATTTTGAAAGTTATAGAAAGTATTAGATTTTAATAATTACACACAAAGCAGATTTTTGCCAAGCTTTCGGTGCAAAAAATATAGTGTTTGGTTGCCGAAAAGGAATGTAAGACTAAAGTAAGATATTTTGCTTTGGCAGAGGAGCAACACGTCAGTACCATATGATGTATTTTACTTTATTTTACAAATTCTATTCAATATAGAATTTGTAAAATAGTCATATATCTATTCAATATATGACTATTTTTATGCATTACTTGCATACTTGTAAATATTGACTTGGTTCTATCAAATGGGTTTTGATTTACTATCTAATTCTATCTATTTTCTACCAATATAAAATAATAATTATTAACACATTAATCATTTGCCAAACTTGCAAAAGTGATTTCTATTAATTTGGTTTGACTTCTATCTTGTTAATATGGCACTCTTTCCCGGTTTTAAGGTTTCTTTTTGTATATTTTATTTTACATTAATTTCCAGTTTTGTAAAGAACTTGCAATATAAAGAAAGTTATGATAGGTATTAATGTTAATACAGGGAAATAAAAAATATTTTATTGATTCCAATCCTGTATTCAAAGTCTTTCTTTAGTAAAAGCATTAAAACTAAAGCATCACAATATTCAAGGATTAAAATAAATTCTTAGCCAAAATGACCTTTTTTCCATTCAATTATATATTTTTTCACCATACATGGCTCAAACTTTCTAAATAAGGCAAGTTCATTGACTTAACTGAAGACAGTTTGAACAAAATAGGGTAAAAAATCAATTTCTCTAAGTGCAGTTGGTATGTGGTCACTAACATAGGGATAAAGGTCTCTTGTGACTTCTCATGGTTGTCCTTATTACATGCCTGAGGAGTTGGATGGCCAGTGTATGGATTCACATGTTCCTATAGGAATGATGTGTGTGCTCTGAGCATGCATTAAGCTTGTATATCTGCACACATATGAAGCATATACAGTATGAAGAGACATGTGTATTTATGCTGTTATGGCTCCATGCTGTGAGGGCCTTTTTATGAGTTTTAGGGCACCATCACAATCCAAGCAAGATTGCAAACTTAAATGTCAACGCCTGGACCAGCGGGTACAAACATGCAAATCCAAAGAACATCTTAAGTGTGCAATGTCAGGCAACATTAAGGAAACAAACTTCAGTTTTCTTTGAATTTAGCAAAGAGCTTATTCAAGTGTTTCCATGACAAAGTAAAAATGTTCTGCATTAATATATAATCAGACAGTGATAAAGGGCCATAAACATGCCACTCCAAAGTGTTAAATCTAACAGTAGGCATGTGGCTGTAGTCAAATGTACTTTAACTTAAAGTGATGAATCTGTCTCTACTATACAAAGTCCACCTGTTCTTAATGTGCCCTGAAAGGCGTGATGTTTTAACACAGCCATGGCTTTGTTAATGGAGAGAACCAAACAACAACATTTTAGAAAATAAGCTATGGAGAATTCATGAAATGCCCTTAGATCTCTCCCCAATTTTCAGACAAGGAACAGATTTCAACATGATATCATTAAAACTGCTTCTACCCCAGCACACTGTTTAACTTTTGCAAAACTATTTATATTTAATATTTAAACAATATTTAAGAACAACTTGTTAAGAAAAGTGGATACATTTGTAGTCCTAGATTTTAGGGTTAACATTGTACATTATTTCAGGTCAAATATAGGTTATGAGGAAAGGTTTTGCAACAACTTGGCATGGTTTATTGTGAGCTATGATGACACCTCTAGCCAGAATAGACTGTATGACATAAATGCCATTTGAATATGGCAAAATTGGTTTCGCAGACTATATGAACTTGAAATGTCTGTGAAAGAACACACAAGTATGGAGTAAGAGATAGTATATAAAGCGCCTGGACATTAGTCTCACCTCTGTAATGCTCCATGCGTGTGTGGTGTGTTACTCCCTGTGACCTGAAGCTGAGGCTCAGGATATATCTGGGGTCTGAACTGTCTCTGACCAGGAACGATCCGTCTGGTTTCCCCTTCAGCTTCATCTCTGCGTCCTCCCAGTTCATTGGACCCCAGTACCAGCCACACTGAAGAGAGACCAACAACACCCTCCATTACACTGCAAGAACTAACATCACTGCTGCTCTCTGATTGATTTCTATTTCTCATGAGCCTTCACCAAAATGAGCTAACATGCTCTTCACTACAAGCATGGACACACATAAGTTGCACCAGAAAAGAAAGCATTATCCAGAAACATGCTCATCCCAGAGGATGCAACTTAACATCCTTGATGCTTTTTTCAGCTGCATAATAGTGGATTTCCATAGCTGCAAAAGAGGCTATGATGACTGCAACGTAATCTTTCTGTAGTACATCCACAAAAAGTTCAAATGGTTATTCTAAGTGTCTGACAACATAAGGGAAAAGATCTCTAAAGAGATGGAGGTTTTTGTTAAACTCCAAAAACAAAAAAGAGCTTTTAACATAATTCTCTTAAAAACCAGCAGACTATTGACAAAAGAAGTTAATTACCTTGCAAAACAGGTAAGCTGCTAGTCTACCAGTAATTGTTTTTTGCTATAGTTTGTTAAACAACTACCAAACCAAGTTTAAAGAACAATTCAAACAACCAAACTGGTCAAAGCCACATGTATCCAGCAACTCTGTTTTCTGCAAAGTCAAATTCCTGCTTTGTCAATGAAGCAATAAATGTTAGTTCAATGAGCCAGCAGGGACCATGTTGCTGCTTGCACAGCCTGTTTTCTTTTTTCTCCAGACACATTTACTCAGTTTGTCTAAGACTGTTGACAGTTAGGTGGTAAAAAGAATACAATTTAAGACATTCATCTTTTTAGGGGATCTTGAGAATTTTCCTGATTCATTTATTGAAAGTAAATCAGTTGGTTGAGAAAAATAATCAGCATGGATGGATAATGAGAATAATGTTTAGCTGCTCCTGAACGATCAGGAAGTTCTCAGCATGAATATATCATGGGAACTTTGTCCAGTTTAACAAAAGACAAAGTTGGATGTAGGAAGACTTTCGACGATCTTTTCCCTTCAGTGTAACTCCTACCTTCTCCAGCTCTCTCAGACTGGCGGTAAAGTTGCTTGCTTCAGACCTCCTCAGTGCACACAGCATAGGGGGTGGGGCTTGTCTGGAAGGGGGTGGAGCATCAGCAGTTGTTGAGCTTGAATGTGGGAGGGCCCGTAGGAAGGCGTCTAAATAAGGAGAAGAATGCCAATGGAATTAGAGGGGCATCATTGTTTTAAGTTGAACTTACAATCGGTGTAATCATAGACTGTAAATAATAAGTGAACAAAAGCACCATGATGTCAAACGTTGGGTTGTGTACTAATGTTAAGAGGACTCTAGTTAGACATTTTGGCAGTGGCCTTTTTTTTGGAGCCAGGAGATATAAGACAATGTAAGAGGAGTGTGCAGGAGCGGGGAATACATTTTCATAACATCCTTATAGGAGATATAGAGTGATGCTTAATTTACCTAGCATACAACAGGCTATAAAATAACTGTATGTACAATGGATGTTTATACAATTGTTTTTATCCCATGTGTTTACTGTCTTAATAAAAGAAAATAAAGCGGCCTTTGTCTTTACAACATTTGGAAGGACTATTCATGTTAAGTTAAGTAAGAACTCTACAATAGAAAGAAAAAGCTTATTAGCCTAGCTTGCTTACTTTCTTGCCAACATTAGCAGCAACAGCTCTGGGCCAATTTGAAAAGAGGAATTCAAAGCTCTTTTGGATGTCTGCCAGCACATACTGAACTACACTGATAAAATAACCAGTAGCATTTTAAAAACATTATAACATCATCAAAATAAACAGGTGCTCTTAGCATTCATATTTTAAGAGCTGTTATAGCAGAAAGAATTAATACAATGTCATGTTTTCTAGTTAGTTTACCCCACATAAAAATAAACAAGCATACTAAACGTTTTAATATCAGTTAGAACGACAGCATCTTGTAGTTTACATATAGCTCAATATGTTTAAATAATGTGCACTATACCTTCAATATATATCTGTTCTGCCTTAAATGTATATATTTAGCCCTAACCCTCAAACATCCTTATTATATTTTATGATTCTTTATTCTGTTGTTAAATTTTGTCTTATTATTTTTACGTCTTACATTTAATTTTAACCCTTTTTAAATAGAGCTTACCAACATGCATAAGAATTTCATCTGACCATACTTTCCTCTAGATTCACATTTTGGAAGTACATTTTGTATTGATGAATAACTCTCTAAACCGGAGAGTTGCTTCATGATTGGCACGTCTTACCATTGAGGCTGAGACTGTGTTGGATGGTGGCGTGGGAGGGAGGAGGAGGAGGAGGGAGAGGCAGGGGAAGGGACTGCAGGGAGGCACCCATAACACTCACTAGGAAAGGCCCAGGCTGAGGCCCGGCTATGTCATCTGGAGGAAGGAGAGGAAGGACAGGAGGGGAAGGATGTAAGGGCATGAGGGAAGAGGGATTGAAGGAAGGAGTTTGGTCACAGACAAGGAGGAAGGAAAGGAAGCAAAGCAAGTGTCAGCATAGAAAAAGAAAGGTGAAAAAGAAAAAGAAAAAAGGGAAGATTGAACAACAGAGGAGACGAGGAAGGAAGGAAGGAAGGAAGGATACATATTTCTCAACACCATCAGATTAAAAGCCTTGGTTAAAGACTACACTTTATTATGATTGACCAAAGTGAAAAAAAAGCCTTTTTTTTAAAACATAAGACTTTTCCTGTCTTGCCTGTACCTTACCCACCAACTTTAGTGTACAATTTAAATATTTTAATAATATTCACTTTATTTACATTGCACCTTTAAAAACTTAAAAAATGTAATTTAGACAAAGCAACACACACGGAGCACAATATGACAACAGGGCAACAGGACAATGTGGCCACACAAAAACATGACAAAACAAAGATTTAGTTAAAATAAGGTCAATGAAAGAAGACAAAATATGCAAAAACGTAGTAGAAAGAGGACTGGTGATGTAAAATAAGGACAGTAGGAGGTAAAGACAGAATAACATAAAGTAAAAAAGTAAGAGATATAAGATAAATATATTTTTGAGATTACTAAGAAAAAGATCACTGATTCTCTTAGTCTTCTTTTTTTAGTCAAGCTGCACCTAATGCAAAATGCATGGTCAATCATATAATAATAGAATTTAATTAAAATACAATAATATTAGCATTTGAGTTTTCATTTCAAGAGACCAAAAGGGGCTTTAGCTGAGGATCTTATGTTGCAGGATGCCTCAACTCAAGTAATAAGAACATTTCTGCTATAAAGCAAAGGACCAGAACAAGAACTACTTAAAAAATATATTTGTTGTAAGTGTTTGCCTTGGCTGTTCACTGCTTTCAAAAATCAACTACAAGGTAAGGGCATAAACCCCCCCAAACCTCGAGGAATGGATGGAAAAGTTAAATGAATCTTTGTAATGAAAAGGAGGATTTTCTATCAAGCACTTAAAGGAGCAACCTTCGCAAAGTAGAGGGAGAAATGAACTGACTTTGGCAAAGGAGGAGGACGCTGCCGTCTTAAGACATGAAAGGAGTTTGGACTGATACATCAGGATTATTTGCAAGCTGAGGTACCACAAGGTGTTCTTTTGTATTATGTTTGTTTATTTGTGTTGTTTGTGTCTACATTTAAATGTGAAAATTGAATAAAAAGAACCAAAAAAAAAAGGTTTGGCTTGCGTACCAACATTTTCCAAAACTCACCAGTTAATGTGTCAAATCTTTTGTGATGTATGTTTAGGATGGTTGGTTGTTATTGCCACAAAAAACATTTTGGCCTGCATACTGCCAAATGTATGTGGGTGTAGTTTGACATCCTGGTATTTTACATCCACATACCTTCTGAATGTTTTCTGGCATACTGAACAGTATTAAAGTAAAGGTACTTTAATTAAAGTAGAGAAAAAAGAATAATCTGACACTAAAAGAAGTCCCCAACAAATACACTAATTCCTCTTATTTTAGTAACATTGCACAAAACTACAGTGAACAGCTACTTAAGGGAATTGAATGGAACCCAAAAACATTTAACTTGTTTTAAAGATTGCAGTAATCAGAAAAGGCTTTTGGGCTTGGAGTTGAGAGTCAGTGACAAAGTTGAGAAGTCTGTAAAAGTGAATTGAGCTTGCATTAGTGGGTAATGTTGATATCTTTTCTTTTAAGCTTGTAGTGTAAGTGGGTCAGAAAATAACACCAGACTCATTGGCAAAAAATAAATAAAGGCATTTGCAAAGTCAGAGAATGAGCATGAAATCCGAAATGTTCTGATATTTAGGAATACAACTTTTGAATTCCACATTTTTCTAAAAAGGTCTCAGGTAAATGTTAAAAATGTGTGTGTTTACCTTTAAAACATTTTAAGAAATGACAACAGAAATCACGATGCATCATGAAAGCACAAAAGTAACACAACAGAAGATATACCCAGGTATAGATTGCTTTCCTGGGTAGAGAGGAAAACTATTTTTGTCTTCGATTGAGTCATCTCAAACAAAATCTGCTGTTTTAAGCTGACCTTTCAAAACTACTCCAATCAGATTACAGAAGATTACAAAAAAAACTTGTCTGTGTATGTTTTTAAACAGAAAACAAAATTTATTAGAATTTGACTTTGACAGAAATATAAAGTATAAAGAGAAACAGGCAGAGCTTTTGTATCATTTCAATTTAGACAGACTGGAGTAAAGCACTCTGTTTAGCTCGACTGTTGGGCTTCAGCTGCTTTCTTTATCATTTACAACATATTGTGTTTATTCTTATTCTTATTATTAGTAATATTATTGTGGAGGTATTTATTTTTCCGCACCATTTGAATCCAAGACAAATTTCCCATGGGGACAATATAAGTAGTTCTACCTTATCAAATTGTTTGTATCATATTAATTATTATGGCTTCCTGTAGTACCGTATTGTAATGATCAGGTAGTATCGTTTTAATGACCTATCATGTTGGATCGTATCGTGTCATATATTGTATTGTGTGGTATTGTATCGCATTGTGTTGTATCATATCCTTATGCTTCTTAACTTATCATATTGTTTATATGAAGTTGTTTCATGTTTTATCATATTGTATGGTGTTGTATTATTGTATTGTTTGTATCATATTCTATCCTATAGTGTCCTTTTGTATCATATCCTATGTCATGTCATATCATATTGTATCATATTGTATCATGTTTTCAATTATTTAGTATTGTAGCGTGCTGTATCTCATTATCTTGCATCTATCTGGTGTACCATGTTAGTTGTATGACATCACATTTTATTGTACTGTTTTGTATTATTTTTACAGTCTATGCTTTGTATCATGTTGTGTCACATTTTAGCATGTAGTGTGGTATTGCACTGTGTCATCATATCTACTTGTATCCTATCCAATCTGATAGTATTGCTTTGTATTATATAGTCATGTGTTGCATTGTGGTGTTTCACATCTTATGGTATAGTATAGTTGATGATTGAGTGTGAGTTTAAGTGTTTAAATGTTGAAACTGTGTTTTGGTGCTATTTTTGTCCAGGTCTGCCCAGGACTAGCAGTGCTAAATGAAGGTAAAATACAATAAAATAATCCATCACTGTGGCTGCAGGAGAATTCTGCGGTGGCTTCACTATGGTGCCCCGAAAGGGACAAAACACCAAGTGTTAAATGCAATATTAAAAATGAACACGTGGACTCTTAACACTGAGATCGCTAATAGTGACGTATCATAATGTATCACACTAAAACGTTTTGTAACATATGATATTGAAGATATGAAGTGTGTCTGTAGAAAAAAGCAGAGATGGATAAAGGAAGGATAGAAATGTACCTAACAAACTGAGACTTCGGCGTGGAGGAGGGGGAGGCGTGGGAGGGTGTGGCGTGTTTGCACCTCTCCGTGAAATATCCACATCCACCAGGGAAACAGTCTCACCTGAAGCCCGGAAAGATAACAGAGTAGAGAAAGAAGAAGAAAGTCAAATAAAGATACAAACATTGAAGTGAAAAATGAAAGCCTTCCTGGTTTGTGTATTTGTGATTGTGTTTTGTTCTTGTAGAGTGAGGAGGAAACATTAAAACTGCACCAGGCAGGACATTTATGGAAAATTACACCCAGCTAATCAGCCTAAATCACGGCAATAAAGGAGAACATCCCAGCCCCACTAAATGAGATTGTGCAGATTCACTGTTTATGTGATATTCTGCAGTTGGGGACTGTTACTGGCAGAGAAAGAAACAAATCCAAACATTTCGAGCCAAATCCCCAACGTCTCATGAACAGCAGTGAGCGCTGGACTCTCCCGCTTTAGATCTCTTCTTCTATCATCTCTTCTTCTCCCTTTTTTGTTTTTGTGGTGATGAAACATCAGAGATTCTAACAAATCATCCTATTGCCTTTGGAGTCACCAATGTGAAATGTTTCCTCCTTGGTGCAACGTTTATGTTTCTATTTAATTGGTTAGCCCTGTGTCGAGAATTCATTTAACTGCAAAAAAAAAAACACTATATTGAAGATGCAAATTTAGCACACACAAAAAGAGCTCTATGAGCAATGTGGGGCACCAGCATGTTATCCTGAGCCCTGCAGAGGTTGTAGGCTGATTCTCATAAAGTCAGCTAAATCATTTTTGCCTGCTACCTCCCTTCCCTTCTTACCCATAGGCCTTTGCTGCTAAAGCCGGTCTTATCTTATCTGGTGCATCAGTTTATGTGACTGGTACAAGTAGTTAAAGGTTGCAGTTTAATAAATGTTCATCATTTTTGAGCTGATATTCTATTGATAGTCTTTTTTAAAGGAATTAAAGCTAGCCAGAAAACAGGGAAACAGCTCTCCAAGAACTATGAAACAAAGTGGTCCAGGATGTTATCATAGTCTAGCCCAAACATTGAAAGCATTGTTAGTCTACATCTTAACTTTTTTAAAATAATTTAAGTGAATTCATTTCTAAGCCTGTCTTAAATAAATGTATTTTCATTGAAGTTAACAAGCTCATAACTGATACATTGTTAACGAACCTCAGTTTTGTTTACAGCCAGCAGTGTGCAAAGCTAGCAGTAAATAATAATATCACTGGTGAACCTAGCTGTTTGTTGTCAGTATGTGGGTTGCTGCCGACTTTGAAGTTAACAACTCATTAAATAATAATGTCTAAGTTTGCACTCTTCATAAGTAAAACCCCTTTTATGAAGAGAGATAAATAGCTACCACTTTCTTCCAGTGATTTTCCATTGTCATCCAAACATTGGTGACTGCAGGGAGATTTAATTGATGACAATCTTCTAAGCTAAATATCAATAATTTCATTGTTAGTATGTATTTTATTTAGACTTTAAAAAATTTCTTTATGAGCACTATGACCAGTATCAACAAAATGAAAAAGCTTTGCAGAAGAGACAAGAGTGTCTGCTGGAGCTGAGACACACTAGCTATCTTGATGGTTTGTTGCTGGAAGGTCATAAAACTCAGTCTGAGCTGTCTGTTTCTCCTCTGGACATTAAAATAAAACCAAACGTGTAGTATATTAGTTTAAACACCGAGTCTAGGCTCAAGCAAAAAGGTCATTTAAATGATGTAAACTCTGTCAACAACTTACACCAAGCAACAAGCAACAATCTGGGTATATAATAAGCATGAGAGGTTGCATGGGCTGCCTTCACTGTCTCCTAACGAACCTTTCTGGCTAACGTTTGTTGCTGTTAGGACACAGTGTTAGCACAGCATCGCTTAGCTCAAGTGGAGGTTTGAAGGATGAAAATGCCTCCAAGCAGCCTGCTAGCTTGTAATAGTTTGGCCAATAGCTGCTTCTACATTGTTTGTCTTCTTGTAGGATAGGAAATAAACCTCGACGGAAATCAAAGGCATTTTTTTAACATGCACAACTGAAAATTTCCAAAAAGTTTCAAGACAGCTTGCCCGTGACATAAAAAGGATGTTTCTATGTGTAACTGGACATATCCACAGTATAAACGGAGAAGTGGAAAGAACACACTGTGGAGCAGGAAACAATGCAGCTTTATTACATGAACTAAGACTGAACATATCAGTTCACCGCAGCTCACCTCACAAAGTTACAGGACATTTTCAGGAGTTTGCGCATGTTTGAAAAAGCTATCTTCTTTTCTCAAATGACCCTACAAGATGCTTTGTCTTTGTAAAAACATTTGTGTTATTATTGTTAAGCTATTTTATCAGGGCCAGTTTGCCTTTATTGGACAGGGCAGCTGAAAATGACATGCACCGAAAGGCAGAGGTCCGATTTGAAACCACAGCAACTGTAGCCCCCATACATGGGGCGCTCGTCATAAACTTGGCTATCTGGCGCCCCAAGTCTTTTTAAAAATGTGAAATGGTGCCAGACTTCGGTCTCCTGTGTGTTAGGAATCAAACAACAAACTGCGACTGTATCTGTATCTCCATCCTCTTTAGATTGGTGTGACTTCTAAAGATAAATGAGGGAACTCTCCTTTGGTCTATAATAGTGGGTAAATAAGGGTCTGTGGCTGCTTGGATTGGAGGAGTCATTGGGGGACAAAAGCTATTTGAGGACGTTCCCTTGGGTATTTTTTATGGGTGGTCATTAGGGACAATATTCAGAATTACCATGCATACAGGGATGTAACAGTACACAGAATTCACAGTTCGGTTCGTGTCTCAGTTTTGGGGTCACGGTTTGGCACAGCAGGAAAGCAGGAACAATAAGTCCTGCATTTCTAATTCTAGGTTTCTCTGATTTGTTATGAACTGACAGTTGTGCAAGTTGCAATTTGTTTGATCTTATAGTGTTATTTAGATCTATGTGATAGTATCTTCAGACTGTAGTTTATTAAATATTAAACAAATAAAATGAGGACAACAAAACAAATAATGTTAAATAAAAAGCAACACAGAAATAAATGACATCTCCTGATTTTAAAATATGAATTAAAAAAAGGATAAAATAAAATACAAAATAAAAATATGTGCCATTAGAAACAACGTGTGATAAACTTGTGGTTCTGGGAGGTTATTATGGACCTCTTAAACATGCGTAATGATCACTTCCAAATGATGAAGTGCGGGGTCGCTGTGAGAGATAGCTTTAAGTGCCATGGGAGGTCCATCCATCTGTTGTTAGTGCAACAGCGGGTGATGCAGTTATTTGTGCTCAATCACCGCTCGTGTACTCCACTTAAGTGCATGGACCACAGCTTGGCTTATGTGCGCACAGGATGGAATATTGTAATGAGGTTTGGGAACTTTTAATAAATACGTTAAGTCATGGGGTCCTCTCCTACTGAATATTGGTGCATAGCCATTTAAATGTATATGCAATTAGTTTCAGGAGCGTGATGTTTTTAAGATGTTTGTGTGAGAGCTTTTCAGTTATGTCAACATGGTTATTCTGAATAATGTCCCCAACAGCCCCCCATCATTTTCTCACATTTTTTAAGACTTTGCAGAATAATTTGCAAGTAATAAAAAAAAAATATATTTCAGAACCTCTGGAGGCATTGTAGTGGCATGTGGGCCAGATAGGGTGTTTTACCCAGCAGAGACAGCATTCCTGAGGGGAACCAGAGTTACAGAAAAGCAGTGAACAACTCTTACCCGTGAAAGCAGAGAGGGAGGCAGAGAGGGATGCAGGGGAGAAGGCACTGTGGGCCCTGGTCAGTCTGGGCTGGCTGTGGCTGCAGGACACACATCAAGACATGCAGAAAAGAAGAAGAAGAAGACGAAGAAGAAGAAGCAGAAGAAGAAGAGTGAAAGTGCTGTTAGCAGCTGCAGAGGTTCAGAAAATTAACTTTTCAGTGTGAGCGTGTGCACTTGTGTCCTGCAGGTTTTTTTTTTTTTTTTTTTTTTACTTTTTCAGTTTGATGCTCTTAGTCCTGGCAGTCCAGACTTATAAAGCTATGTTTTTTTAATCAGCCTTCCTTCAGCCTGCTGCTGTGAATAATGACTAAACAGTGAGTGGTATAGAAGGTGACAAGCAACAAAGGTTTAAAAAGAATTCTGCATCCACTCACACTGTGAATGAAAAAGTTTTTGTATGCCTTAAACTGCCAGTTGAAAGAGTTAATTCAGGCCATTAGAAACAATATCTGTCAGGTTTAATACAAATTAAAGTCCCAGCAGAAAAGAAAGAGATTAAAAGAAAGAAACATGTCTGGTCTCATTGATCACTTACCAGGAGAGTAAACAGTGGCTGGATTCAAAATGTGTCACTGCTCTTAAAATATTGAATGTGTACTGCCCATCAGGTCTGTCTGAGGGTTTCTGCTCGACTTCCTCATGTCCTCCTGACCTGCGTCTTGGAAAACACTGGCTTTTTCTCTTTTTGAGCTTTCAAGTTGTTCCATACAGTTTCATGGAATAACAAAAAAAAACCTTAACAAAAGAGGAAACCTGTTTAAAAATATCAATATATTTACAACCACATTTCCTAGAAGTTAGGATGTGTAACATGTAAATAAAAACAGACTGTTGTGATTTGAAAACAAACAAAAACTCCATATTTGATTGAAAATAGCACAAAGACAACATGTAAAATGTTGAACTGAGTTATAAAGCATGAATAGTAAAACAATGAACTTTCAAAATTACCTATAACTTTCCAGAAAATATAAACACTTTACACAAATTTGTGTTGAATCAAATATGGGGTTTCAGTATTTTGCAAATCATCAGATTCTGTTTTACATGTAGGCCAACATTTTATACAATATCCCAACTTTTGGAGGAAATGGTGTTGTACATATATTTGATATAGCCTACCTACTTCACTGTTGATCTTGGCCTTGATTGCCTCCCTCAGATGATATTCCATGTGTTATCCATGGATGACGTGGAAAATCAGGGTCATCCATTAGTTTTATCTTCTAAATAAAGGTACGAAATAAGAATATAGCACTCTACGGCTAATCTTTGGGGCCCCGTATAGAGCTGCTCACCTGTCTGCATCCTTCTCAGCTCCCGTGCTGCTCGCCATGTCCATAAGACTCCCGGCAGACGACACTGAGTAAGTCACTGAGGGCCTCTTGTCCAGCAGGTGATTGGAGCCGCTGCAGCTTTTAGTTCGGAACAGTTTACTCAAGCGAATCTTTAAACCCTTTTTGGACTTTCCTGGAACTTTAAGAGATTTATCCCCACAGGAGGCTCTGCCTGTGGGAGTCCGTGGCGCGCTGGCGCACCGCTCCGGCCGCCTCCTGGGCGTCGACGCTTGGCTCAGCGTCGGTGTGTTTGCCCCAGGTGTGCTCTGGGCCGGTGTGGGTGCGGATGACATGGCTGAGTCCTGGCTGACGACCTCAGCATCCCCGGTACTTACCTGTGACAGATGGCTGGATGAGTTCCCGTGGAGGCTGCACACCTGCGCGCCTTCTACCGCCACCGGGGCCATCACCTCCACCTGCCGCCTCAGCTCCGCCTGGAAGCTGCTGATGGAGAAAGTCCCGGACATTTTCTGAACTATTTCCCTTTTCCTGTTTAGTAAAAACTCCCTGCGTCCGTTGTCATCGTCTGTCTCTGCCTCCGGACACTCGTCCATGCCCATGCCGGCAACATCCCCGCTCCCCAGCCCCTCCAGGACCAACAGAGCATCGCTGGTCTCTGTGGGGTCATCCCCGGGCTGCCCCCCTGCTCCGGGCCTGTGTGCCCCCTGACACGAGCACTGCGGGAGTTCGCCTGCTTTGAGCAGCATCTTTGGGACCGCACCGACCCCCAGTTCCCCGAATCGCCGTGCCAGCTCGAACACGGCTCCCTCTCGGTCCCTGGCTGCGCATCCCCACTTAGATTCCATCACGGTGAGAGGGTTGGACCTCTCCGACAACAAGGGCCAGTCGGGCGGGGTAGTGATGAGTCGATGCCGTCGGCACAGCTCCGCTGCTCCCTGCATGTCCCCGGTTAGAGACACTGGTGAATGAGCCCCCCATGTCCGGTCCAGCAGGTTCTGCTGGACGTCTCTGGGACTCAGGGTGTTGTTGTTGACGGTCGGGCCGGAGCAGACGGTCCCCGCGCTCTGCTCCAAACCCAGCGCATCCCTGCTCTGATTCAGACGATCTAATTCTAAAATCCCCTCTCCGTTCCGCATTATGTTAGAGAAGACGAGCAGCTGAGGCCGTAGGCCGGGGCTCGGGGCGAAGTCAAAGCCCTGGGCCTCCATGGGGCTCTGCGGCGGAGGAGTCGCGGACAGAGGGTCTCGGCTTTCCGTCCCCCTTGTGTCAAGTGCAGCCGTGCCCTCCCCGCTCGGCTGGGCTTTGTTCAGGTGGGTGCTAGGATGCTCGAGGCCCGCCGTCGAATCTCGGCTTATATCCAACCCCGCTTTGACGCCACTGTGAGCCAGGACCTCCTTCCCCAACCCTGCCACCACTCCACCCGGCGGCAGATTCCCGTTTTCTGCGTCCAAGCGGTCATCCTCGGCCGCGGAAACCAGGCGCATCAACACGAAATCGGGCGACATATCTTGCGCGTTGTTCATAATTATTCCTCAGGATCGCGAAATGAAAATGATTGGGCGATCTGCTCTTCACATAGCTAACCGCGGAGATCTCATTCCTATAATAAAGAAAGGGCCAAGCCGTCGCTGCCTCCGATACATAGGCTATGAGCGAAGGAGCCAACAAATACATCAGGCGATTTTTTCATCCTCTTCCCTTCACAGGACAGCATCCATCTGTCAAATATCGGGGGAATGAATGCAGTTTGCTCCCGGCAGCAGGCGGACCCCTGGGTCAGACATGCGGTCTGATTTGAGCGGAATAAAAGCAGCAGAGTCTCCGGTCAGTGACCACAGTCTGCCTCCCTCTGTGTTCACAGCCAGGCCCCACCCGCTCCTCCTCCGCTCAGCCCATAACAGCGCTTTATGAGCGCCGATCATGAGAGCTATAAATTAGTCTGAGGCATTTTAATATCATATACCTGAATCCGCTCTACTTCTGATCAGCTGCTTTCTGTTTTCAATCCTTATAAGGAGACACAGAATAAATCAGAAACAAAGCATTCTTATGATAATCTTAATATATTCAGCCTATGCAGGAATATACTTGTTTCTGCTGCGTATTTGCAGGTTGTCATCTGTTGGTTTCATTTGTCTGCCAGGCCTCTAAATGCCAATTCTCGAGTATTTTTGTAAACAATACATTCTGCTACTGTAGCCCAACTTAAAATGTATCAAGAGCAATTGTTGAACATGTTTCAAGTAAAGTTAAAATCGTGTTACAGGTGATTGGATAGGACTATCATTTGATTTGTAATCTTGCAAATATCCATTAATAAGAGTAGGCTAAAGAGTTTCAGCTTTGACAGGTCACAAGGAAAACAATGATGAGTCTAAGAGGAGAACATTAACCTGATGTCATCACTGGGATGTCTCAGGGATGTTAGGGACTTGGCTTGAGA
Source organism: Labrus bergylta (assembly GCF_963930695.1). Classification (NCBI taxonomy): domain Eukaryota; kingdom Metazoa; phylum Chordata; class Actinopteri; order Labriformes; family Labridae; genus Labrus; species Labrus bergylta. The sequence continues at coordinate 6,694,714 of NC_089195.1, read as the reverse complement.
CAAAAAAATAAGTAGGCTATCTAAATACAGCCTGTAGACCTGAAAAAGTGAAGTCAAAATGGAAGTGCTTTAAAACTATATTCTTTCTAATGGACAGCAAGAGCTGTTGCAAAATTAAGCCTGAGAAGTAGTTGTTTGAGAAAAGTAGCCAACTTTTCACTCTGTTTATTAACTCATTTAACATTTTTCTATGAGTTCATATTCTCAATCTCTAGTTTCAAAGCAAGATGGTAATTTGGTAAATTGTGAACCAGTTTAGAGGACACTCTCTCTCTCTGTATTAACAATAAAAGAGAAAGCACATGAATTGGTAAACACATTTTGTCTGTGGTCATCCATGTCATGGTACGTTTCGAAGTCCAGTTGCCTTTGGATTAAGCTTCAAAGTAAGCTAATTTGTTTAATTGTATATTTATTTTTTAAACAAGTCCTAATTTAAAGCCAGATTAAAAGGTGTCGGATTTCTTCTAAGAATCAGTTATTATTACTATTTTAATTTCCATACATTGAGTTCACTTTGCTTATGTTAAAACATTTTTTCTTAAATGATGATCTGAATGCAGTTGAGTATTTGTTCAGTGCGGTCTTAAGTCCTTTAATAAAGTAAAGGCTCTGCATTCTTCACCAACCACAGCTTGACATGGACTACTTTAATTGTCTTTAACTATTTTACAGCTCACATTTAATGAGGTGTTGGGAGAGTAAGTGCTTCTTTTTGGCTTTCTCCCAGAATTCTGTGTGAGCTTAGAACAAGTTTATTAAGTCCTCAGCCACAGCGGTGTCACTCTGTCCACCCAAAGATCTCTTTCTTGGCTGCAAAGTCCCTGATTCTGACTGACTCATCATTATTTCTGTGTTTACTACCTTCTCCTTCACCTATCTAACACTGTATACATAAAACTTAAACCACAAATTGTCTGACACAACGTAACTGTTTATAACCTGAAAAAGGATTTACGTAGCCTATATATTTCATCCATATTGTTGTCACAAAAAAAGACAAAACTTAGAATTGAAATCTGAAATCATCATCAATAGAACTTAGATGTACTTCACTTTTGGCTCTACGTTCATATTTTTGCTAAAATGCTCAGAATTCAAGTTAATGTTGGACAAATTGGAGTGAATAGCACAAGGAGAAGAAACAAAGAGAGAGAATCTAATGAGTTGTAATCAAAACAAAACATTTGTCAGGAACAGGGTGACTGCAAGCTCAAGCTTTGGCAAACGTCAACCAAGATGGCTGCTGCACATGTGGAACATTATAAAGTGCATCAGAATAAAGGGTCTTGGCTGTAGTCTTGAAAATGATCGGTGTTGACTATTAAACCATGTCAGGAGTTATCAATGAGCACAGACCAAATACCTCTAAAAGATTTAACAAACCAGAGCAAAGAAACATGTAACGTAGAAGTCATTTGCCAAGCATGTAGCTAGTACTAATTAATATTCCTTCATTTGCAACATGATACAGTGACATTTGGAATTAAATTATTTAAAAGTTAGGTACTATTTGTTCATATTGTGAACAATTTGTTCATTTTATATTGTCTTCCCACTAAAGAGGCAACCAACGTTTTTTTTTTTTTTCTACAAAATACCTCAATGGTTTTTAAAGGAAAACAAAATGAGTGACTAATCAGTCTTGAAACAGGTCATGTTTGGATAGGAGGGGGGCCTATCTGCCAAAGAAAACAAAACTTAAGCTTGAATGTCTGCCTTGTTTCTGCACTGTTAATTGCATCTTCCTTGCAATTTATTCAACATTTGTATTGTAAACATTTGAACCATGTGGTTCATTTTCTTTAATTACACTTTTATGACATTTTGTCATTTGTTTTTACTTTGTTCCTTGTTTCTTTGTGTAATCTCCCTGTCTATTTAAAAGGTGTTTCTAATTATTTAAAAGATTAAAAATCCCAACCTCAAGTTGCATCAAAAATAAAACAACACAACCTCTGGAAGCAATGAATGTCTGTACAAAATTCATGCAATAAATAAAGAATACAAACAAAACATCTTCAGTTTCAGTTTTAGAAAGTAAAGTGCAGGATAAACAAAGATTCATATTTCTAGCACAAAGCTATAAAAAAAATGACTTTGGCGTCTGCATGATCTCAAGCAGCAGATGTTTTCATCACAGACAGCAGTGAACACACCCAGTCGAGTGTGATCTGATAGTAACAACACTGAACTGGACTGATGCTTTATTGCAGTGTGGCAGGTAGAGGGAGCTGCAGGCCAACATGCAATGATGGATGCTGCTGCTGCTGAATACATATAATGATGTGTGAGTGGATGAAGGGCCATCAATCATTCCTGTGTGTGTGTGTGTGTGTGTGTGTGTGTGTGTGCGTGTGTGTGTCTATGCTTGTACGTGTGTGTGTGTGCGTCTATGCTTGTACGTGTGTGTGTGTGTGTGTGTGTGTGTGTGCGTGTGTGTGCGTGTGTGTGTGTGTGTCTATGCTTGTACGTGTGTGTGTGTGTGTGTGTGTGTGTGCGTGTGTCTATGCTTGTACGTGTGTGTGTGTGTGTGTGTGTGTGTGTGTGTGTGTCTATGCTTGTACGTGCGTGTGTGTGTGTGTGTGTCAGTGTTTGTTCATACCTGAGCTTTATGTAGACTAATCAAACTAACGACCTGCCTGCACAGCTGAATGATGATGTGATTTATCCTGTATCCTGTAAGTTAGGGTCAGCAGTTTACAGCATTAACATTACATCACAGTTTTATTGTTTTGTGTTGTAGGGTTTTATTTTGTGTTTGTTTTGTTTCGCAGAATGAATCATCTGGCATGTTCTTTATCTCTCATCCTGTCTGACATTGTTCTGATCTGCAACACAAATCAGTGAGCATAGATTATATTTTCATTGTAACATTATAATGAAAATTTGGTACAACTTAAGTGCGCGCAAAAATGTGTCTTACTTTTGGATTGACCTGATTATATCCAACAAAAATCTACTTTACTGAAAAGGGTCTGTGGTTTGATATTAATTTAGTAAGCTAACTGCAACAGCATCATTTTGTTCATGAAATGGTTAAGTCATGTCACCAAAACTCCTTGGTATAATTTTAAAAAGAAAAAAAGGCTTTCAACTCTTCAGCTGATGTCTGAGAAAAGATGTGCAACTCTACTAGCCATGACTGTTTGGGGCTTCTGATGTAGTAAGCGATTGGCGTCAAAGTACTCCTGACCAAGACTTTTCTTTTCCATGCATTAGCTCTGTTTACAATCCCACTTATAATTTAAGAAATGACAATAGACATGTGAAAGTCATAAATCAAAGCAAAAACATCACTAGAGCACCATCGATGGACTTCAGGATTTGTTTATGAGGGGTTGTGTTGTCCTTTTTACCTTTCCACATGGACTGTTTTCTGCGCACAGCCAAACTGCTTTAACACTAACAATATACTCAGACTATAAACTGAAACCAAACCAAAATTCAATTCCTTACCTATTAATTCTGCTTTTTATGCAGAGTCTTAGGGACAGATCATTGTACTGGCTTAAATAATACCTCAATGTTATATTTTGGTGTCACAAGGAAACAGTTTTTAGTGAGCAACAATGAAACGTTTTTTGTGGCAAAATGATTGTTTAATGTTGGACTGAAGACAAAAGTAATCTGTATTGTAATGTGGTTATGTTCTTGTCTGAAAAAATACTGCAACTATACATTGAGTGTTTGATATTTAATGTGGGCTTGAAAATGAGCTGGAAGCAATGTATAGGAAGAATTTAAAATGAACTGAAAGTTTGAATGAATGTAGAGAAAGCTGTTAGTTTACCCAGAATGGGGCACATTTATTGAAGCTCAGGACAAAGCAGATTTACGAGGGGATACCTGGAGTCGAGGCACCTGAGCCAGTAATGTACCAAGAATGGAATATAGATAAAAAAGATGGAGAAGAGGTGACAAAAAGGGGAAAAAGATAAATGATATGAAGGATGGATGTATGGGTATAAGTAGGATTTACAGGTTACAGGTATTATTGAGGCCTTTTTCTGCTTCTGAACAATACATTTACTCATAATCCAAAAAGCAGACAGCCCAGGTTCAAATCCGACCTTCGGATTCTGTCTCGCATGTCACTCACTACCACTCTCTCTTGTCCCAATTTCCATCTCTACTCACGGTCATGTTTCTTCAAAACAGGTGCAAAAAGCACATGTTAAAAAAGTGCAAAATATGATTCATGTTGTGTGTAACTGATGGCATCTTCTAGTTGACAAACTTGTTTTTTTCCCTTTATGTTTTACCAGAGAAATACATGAAACAAGGCAACATGTGTCCAGGGCTCCCATAAACACAGTGACACTCCCTCTGTCTCTCTGCCTTGTTGTCTTCTTTCGGCTCGACTGCAGCACCTTTGATGCTCTGCAGTGAAGTCAGGGTGGGAGGTTGGAGTGTGCACATAAATGTGTGTGTGCATCTGTGTGTGTATAAGGGGAGTTGGGAGGTGAGGGTGGTGGGAATGATTCTCAGAAACTGGTTGCCATGGTCACCAAAACAAGGATTCTTGGCTGCATCACTCCTCACTGTGAGAATGCTCTCTATCTTTCTTCCCTTTTTTCTACTCACACTTCTCATGCAGTATCTTTCACTCAGCCAGACTTTGAAGTACACACACACACACACACACATACACACACACACACACACACACACGCACACACACACACACAAATGCCGTGTATGCAAACAGGGGAATCCCTGACGCTGCAAAATTCTACAAATAAAACATTCAGATCTTGTGAGTGTGCGTGTGTACGTGTGTGTGTGTGTGTGTGTGTGTGTGTGTGTGTGTGTGTGTGTGTGTGTGTGTGTGTGTGTGTGTGCGTGCGTGTGTGTGCATAGTAAAAGAGCGTCCTTATCCTGTGTGTGTGTGTGCGTGTGCGTGCGTGTTAGTGTGTGTCCAAAAGGGGTTAATCTATTCATCCAGCCTGCAGGTCCTTGATGGGGTCCAAATGCAGCAGGGCTTAACTTAACCCTGATCTCTGACTGGATCATCTCCTGTGTTCACTCACACACACACACACACACACACACACACACACACACACACACACACACACACACACACACACACACACACACACACTATATCTCTCTCTCTCTCTTTCATCACCTTTCAACAATAGAGCTTTCCTGTCGATAAGGAGGATGGGGAGGGAGGGACAGGTGAAGAGAACAGGGAGATGATCATCGGACAGAGGAGGGGGAGGAGGATGATGGACAAGCATCAGAAGTCTCCGTCAGACGTGCTGGAAGCTGTTCGGAGCAACAGATAGCAGAGCGACAGACAGACGAAGAGAGCTGAGTGGAGAAAAAACATCTGCACTCCTCTCTCTCTCTCCATCCATCCATCTCTGCAACTCACGACTTTCCTCCTCCTCCTTGTCTCCTCCTCCCAGCAAGTACGGGATTCCCCCAGTATTATCCTTTTCCCCCTCCTACTCCTTCTTCTCTTCCCCGCCTCCTCTTCTTCTTGCACTAGCCGCATTTGCTTCGGATCTTGGCGCACGGCTCTGCGCCTTTGCATCGCAGGTTGGCTAAACAAGACGCAGATATGCGGGGACTGATCCTCACCTATACCCACGCCACAGAGGACACCGAGCATTCATGATATTTTCATGCGACATTTTGAGCCAATGTAGGAGCGCGCGTGTGCGTGTTGATGGTGCGCACAGATGGAGCTTTACGCGCAGTGTGTGAGTGTGAGCGCCGCTGAGCGAGGAAACGCGCTCCTCCCGGACACCTGCTGCTTCGTTAAGATAAAGAAAGTCCAACTCTATGCCAACATGTGACTTTCTTTTCTCCTCAACGGATCTACAAAAGGGTTAACTGGCAAAAAGAGACGGTGTTGTGGGGTGTGTGAAACCCTTCTCCTCCTCTTCTTCTTCTCTAGTGAGTGATTTTGCGATGGATCCTGTTTGGCTTCTCCTTCTGCTCCCTTCCCTTCTCAGAGCGCAGGTCACTCCAGACTTCCCATCAGGAGTCACGCTGGTTACAGACAACAGCACTGATTCTTTGACAAACAGCACAAGACAAGTAGACCTCCCCCCAAGGCCCCCCAGCTCCTTCAGAATCCCTCAGCCCTCTGGGTCTGCAGTGATGTCTTCAGAAGCTCCTACAGAGCAGGAGGACGACTGGACCCCAGCAGAGGCCTTCATGTACACAGGAGACCCCCTTACTCTGGAGGGGGGCCGCTGCTCAAAACCGTACAGCCCCCCGGGGCAGACGGGTTCCCTGCCCGGCAGCTTCAGCGCCCCCCTCAGACCGGCTCTGAACGCACTGGCAAACACAGCAAACTTCCTGAACATGATCTTCCAGGCGAGTGACCTAAGAGAGAGCACAGTGCAGGAGGACATGGAGTGGTACCACGCTCTGGTCCGCGCCCTCCTGGAGGCCGACCTGCTTATCCAGCGGGCCCTGCTCACTTTTGACGCTGACCCGATGGCAGCAGTACCACAGCTGGTGCTCCGCGCCTCCAGAAACCCCACAGCTAAAGTCCAAACCATCATCCTTCAGGATTTATCCAAGGCCTGGGAGAGCCTGCACCCACCTTCCCCCGCCCCTGACGACAGCTGGTTCAGAAACTTTAAATTCCCCGAGTCCAATCAGCCGATGGCAGCACTGTCAAAGCGGGTGCTCCTCAATGACCTCAGCACCCTTGATACGCCGAAGTGGAGACAGGGCGACAGCTACGTGACCAATCGCAGCGGCGTCCGCTGGGCCAGCGCCCCCTTTCTGGACTGTAAGGATGGACGCTTTGTGCCCCGCTGGATGCTCACCCTGTCAACGTCCTTCTACGGCCTAAAGCCTGACCTCACACCAGAGTTCAGGTTAGGACACAAACACCGAAACAAACTCACACATTCATGCAAACCCTCAGAAAAAAAAAAACAACAACACAATTTTAAGAGATCTTAATCGTATAAACCTAAATGTTGAAACTTAAGTTCTGCAGATTCTTGACCTTCTTGCAGGTTAACAAGGACTGTCCAAACTGTTAATTCAGTCAGTCGGCAAGGTTCCTATACTGTTTCTTAAAGTTTGCGTAGAGTGCAGAATTCCAGAAATAAACGTTTCTCAACTTGACAATCTGCTAGCCATCATGTGTCCCTTACATGTAACATAGACTAAGAATTTGACTGAATCTGTCACTGAAACAGACAACAACTCTAACTAATAATGATGCATTCAAACTCTTGATTGTACAACATTAAAGCTCTTGACTTTGTTCAGTCTGGAATCAAATATACTTGGTAGAGAAACATTGATCAAATTTCATTAATAAGGTTAATTATCTTGCATTACTGCCAGGAACCATTAAAAAAAAAAAAATAGATGTGAGTAAAAACCAAATATTTTTTAAGCTCTTAATCACTGAGAGGATGAAAGATTTGAAGTGGAAGGCAGCAGTGTTTGTATATGACCTGTTTTTCTAGTTCAGTGTTTGGCTTTGAGAAAAGTTTGAAAAGCATTTTTGAATAAAATGTGTTTAAATCAATAGACTTGGATCAAATCCATCATCTAAAGGGAGATTTGAACAAGGTCTGCACAGATTTCTGCAGCAAAATGAAGAGCTGGCAAAGAAAAAAAGTAATTATTGTAAAAAGTAGAATGACAGTGGGGGGGCTTTCTTCATTCTCCACTCTAAAACACATCTGCCTCCGTAACCCATCCTGTGTTTTTGTGTGTGTGTGTGTGTGTGTGTGTGTGTGTGTGTGTGTGTGTGTGTGTGTGTGTGTGTGTGTGTGTGTGTGTGTGTGTGTGTGTGTGTGTGTGTGTGTGTGTGTGTGTGTATGTGCGTTTCTGTGTCAGAGGTGTGGTCCGTGTGGATGTCAACATTCAAGACATTGACCTGGACCAGTGTGCTACAGGAGATGGCTGGTTTGCAGACACTCACCAGTGCAATCGCACCACCATGGAGGTAAACAAAATGATGTAGTTCAGAATAAAAGAAGTTAACTGTTTTGCACCTTTGTATTTATTCCATTAAGCATCAAACTGCTCAGCTGGAGGGACTACCTCTAACCTCTAACTATTCTTACCTCTCTCCATTTTTCGGAAGCATCTCGATTCTTTAATCTAGTTCCTGGCTACCATGTGACCTGTCAGCGAGGATAGAGGTGTAGAAATGCACCTCCTTTTGCCAAATATGGTCACTCAGAAAAATAACAAGATGGTGACAACTGAAACCCAAAAGGATTGAGGCTTTATAAAAAATAGTCCACAAACCTCTAAGTTGCTTAACCGTGTAATGTAATGTCCGAGGTATACAAGCTTTAAATCATGTGTATGCGTGCACATAGTGGCTGACTGCATACCCTGTGTTGTTTCAGAGTGTTGGCTGTGCATCGCTGTAGAAAGTCGCAGAATGTGCACGGACAGTAGGGGCAGTGCTGGGCTTGATTTGAAGCTATACACACAGTGGTCTTAAACCACATGCACATTGCCACAGTCTTGGTGTGAAAAAAATTAATAAAAAACTGTCGGACTTTCTCGACTTGCAAAATAATTTCATGTTGTAATTATAGTAAGTAAGAAAAATATTTTTTGACTCTCACCAGATTTACATATGTTTTTATTTTTAACAACGTCCAAATTGGTCTACCTCTATGGAAGTGATTTTTGCCAAGGCATACAAGAAGTAACAAAAGAAAAATGGGCAAAAGCTGCGGACAATCAAGGATAGGATAAACACAGCTGTACCCCATATATATATTTTTTGCACCCCTAATATCTATGAAAGTATATCTTCTTTATTATGCATATCTCTGCAGATTCTATGTAAAAATGTAGAATCTGCGCATGGGTAGGTGTTCCGGTTTCTATTTGTAGTACATGTGTAGTCTGAGTAGTTTTGACCAATGAGGTATCGGCAAGCTTTGGTGTATGCTCTCCTTATGGAGGCAGGACACAATCCAGTGACATCCTCTCAACCTCTCTTGAACACATACCTGACAATGCTTGCATGTTCTAACTGTAACAGAGCTTCTTACAAATTATAATGTTTTTATTTCACCAAACCTGAGACCCGTAAACAGCAAATACAACACAAGAAAAACAATTTATTTTATGGGTCATTCTGCTGAAGTAAACACAGAGGGAATACTCTGTGTAATTCACTATTAAAACTGAGACTCACAAGAAACAGATTGAGAGGCTCCTCTTCAGGAGAAGTCATTTACCAGGAAATTATAGCGTTCAACTAAGACATAACTGGAGGGGGGGGATCGCTTCTCAACTTCTATATGGGACCCAACTGTAAACAATGCAGCGCACAGAAAAGAAAGTTGGCTAGCGCTAACAGCTGGCTAGAGTGGAATATTCTGAATGGAAGTACAAGAAGTTGGCATCTGTTTCCAGGGTCATATATTATTGTCAGAAAAAAAACTGAATGCCTCTGAGATCACTTTATGCCTACACTAAAATACTTTCAAAAGATCTAAAAGATTTTAATCATTGATCATGCGGCAGGAAATGTTCAGGGAAATTCACAGAGCGGCCGGTGAAATCCTTGTGCACATAATAAAGCTGCTTCATATGTTCTTTACTGCTCACTTAGAAGCTTTGATATAATGACAAAAACTCATTGTGTCAGGCTCTGTTGCTTTTTTTTTGCCACCTTGGATACGTTTTTAATATTTCACAACATCCTTTGTACATCATGTCTTGTCTCATGAGACCCCCCAGTGTGGGACTTGTGTGAAAGGGCAGCTCTAGAAGATTTCATGGGCAGTCTGTCCTGAAATTTTCTAAACATTTTCAAGAGTGCATGTGTGATAGGGGCTTTAGTTACATCACACAAATAGTTGTCCTTTTTTTTTATCCTTTGCTCATGCTTTCGCTCATTCAAACTTAAGCACTTCTGTCTGCTGCTTCTCCCTTTCCCCTGCCAGTGTGTCTGTACTGACCCAATCCTCTAACTCTCGTCTCAGCCATCTATTTAAAGATGGTTTCTCTGGGTGGCATGCTGCAGGATGATCTGATGGATTATGACGATAATCCAGGCCTGCTGACATACTTCGCCTTCACGTACAGGAGTCTGAAACACAAGAGGAGAACCGTCCTAAAAAATCTCCAAATCCACCTGGCACCCATTGTCCTGTCCTACCTGGCTTAGAGGATTCAAACCTGGCTGAGCAGAGCAAATACCAGGTCGCACATTTCCTGCTGTTTTGCTCAGTTCATTCCTCTCTCCTTTCTAGGCGGGTATTGTTTTGGATCTTGTCCCAGCTCATGTCAATCAATCAATCAATCAATCAATCAATCAATCAATCAATCAATCATTATGTATTTGTTTAGCAACAATTCATAACAAATGTAACATTTTATGTTACAAAAGGGCAGGTCAAACATCTTACTTTTTGTTATATTATCTACGAAGAACCAACATTAATCCATCATGAGCACAGCACTACACAATATTTAGCAAGAGGAAAAACTGCCTTTAAGAGGCGGTCCGAAGAAAAATACGAGAAAAGGTAGTTCACAAACTCTGAGGAAGATATATGGTTAGTAACTTACATGGTACATGGAGATTTACAGACTGTGACATGCAAGTGTCAAAGAGAGAGAGAGAGAGGGAGAGATAGGGGCTCAGTGTACCAGGTCCCCCATCAGCCTAAGCCTATAGTAGCATAACAAAGTTTTAGGCTTACTTTTAAAGTACAGAGGGATTCTGCCTTCTAGGACCCTGACTGGTAGATGATTCCAAAGGAGAGGCCTGATAGCTGAAGGCTATACCTCCCATGAGCAGGCCCGCATTCTGGGAACGTAATGTTCTGGGGGTAATAAGGCACCTGGCCATTAGGAGCTTTGTAAGTGAGAAAAGGGAATTTTAAATTATATTCTAGATTTTATAGGGAGCCAGTGTAGAGAAGCCAATACAGGAGTAATGTGTTCCCTTTTCCTAGTTCTGGTCATTACTCGAGCTGCACCTTTTTGGACTAGTTGAAAAGTCTTTCCAGGGCAGCCTGATAAAAGAGAATTACAATAATCCAACCTGAAGGTAACAAATGCAGGAAATTGTTTTCTGCATCATTTTGCAACAAGATATGCTTGATTTTAGATATCAAAGGTGAAAATAGGCTGTCCTTGAAAAGTGTTTTATGTAGGAGTTGGACATATATTGATCTAATATACAAAACCAAGATTCCTAACAGTGGTGCTAGATGCCAGGCTGATGCTGTTAAGGACAGTTGTATCATTAGAAAAAGTCTCTCTGAGGTGTTTAGGGCCAAGCAATTAACTTCAGTCTTGTCTGAGTTAACATGGAAAAAATGTTGGGACATCCAATCCTAAAGTCTTTAAGCAATGCTACTAGTTAACATAACTGATTGCTGTCATCAGGCTACAATAATATCAATAGTTGAGTATCATCTGCATAACAATGAAAATGTGTGGAGTGTTTCCTCATAAACACACACACGGTCAGTGTGTTGAAATATAGTGGACTTGCTAGTATCTGTCTCTTTTTTTTTAGATTGTTGTGTCTTCTATTATATTGGTAAGTGAGCATTATGATGTTTTGTTGATGTACTACAGTGAAATACTATCTACTGTCAAAACTGAGTGTTTTATTCTGAAAATTAACCGGATGTTTAAATGTTGTGTCTGTATGTGACTTCCTATCCTGCTCGATCAGCTCTGCAGCAACTTGATACACCCTGCTCCAGCAAAAATGGAAGTCTTGCATATTTGCTGCAGAGGACTCAGAACTGCCAGAGCTGGGACAAAGCACAGTGAAGCTAGTGGAATCATACACATTGACTAAAGTTAAACCTATCAGCTCAGCTGCTGTGGCAGAGCGGACACAGACTGAACATGCATTTGGTGGAATTTAGCAGTTAATCCTCCTTGAAACCTTGATATATTCGAATGTACCAGATTTGGTACAAAACGAAAATCAAATACGTCCAGCATTATGTAGAGGAGACTTCTTGTTATTGAGATCAACAAATAGCATTAGAAAGCATTTTGAAAGTTTGAAGGCATAGCTTCATCATGAAGTTCAAGCCAGAAGGAAACAGGACTTGGTTATACTTTTTCCAATCTTAAAACCCTTCGGCTATCGCCTGATGACCATATATCCTCAAAATCAAATTTTCAGATTTTCCAGTGTAGCCAGTGATGGGCAACAAACAACTTCCAGCCAAATATGGCTTTTCTGTGCACTCTTTTGTCTACTGCCCAATCAGGAACTTGTGTAGTGATCAGATCTAAAGTGAAGCAAAATTTGTCTGTGCAGCTGGGGGCGGACGGTTGGGGCTATTGTCTCAAGCGAATCCGGCCACTCCCCTTTTTGCTCTTTAAGCTCTTTGGTGAAATAACAAGTGGTGGAGGTGGAATCGGTCATTTCTGATGCTGAGGCCTTCACGACACAGTGTGGTTTTTTTTGTCTTGTGGCTCAAGTGGAAATGTTTCATCTAGAACGGATTGTTCGCTTGCATCTTATATTTAATTATAGGGACAAATAAATCCCTGTAAGATTACTAATTATGGGTGGATTGTTTTGCGTCGGCTTTTCCTCTCCATACGGACAGATTTTCAGCATTGTCTGCTGATACCTGATTGGCCAATTCTAGTTGGATGACAAATGAACTACACTTTCAATGCAAAAATCCAGACCCTGACAACGTGTTCTATATTTGTAAAATGTATGTAAATGTAAAATCTGAGAATAGATATTATACCTCAAGTGGCCTTCTGGGTTAAAATTTAAGTCTACCAAAGCCACAAAAAAAACTGTAATTTCTTCATGTCATATACGGTATATGGTTAGTTAGAAGTTGGTTGTAGGTAGATTAATGGTAATTAAGTAATCAAGCATCATAGTGCCTTTAAATGCTGCAGCAGTAAATCAGGTTTCGATGTATTTTCTTGTCATGTTTGATGATTGAGTCCTTTGATCTACTACAATTTAGTACGTCTTCACTTTGATAGTTTATGACCATAAGGAGAATTAACTCCCTCTATTTAATCCATATCACATTAATGTTCAGCCTGTAGCATTAGAGCTATGATGGGGGGAGGGGTGTTGTATACATATGAGAGGACAGTGTGTGTGTGTGTGTGTGTGTGTGTGCGTGTGTGTGCGTGTGTGTGTGTGTGTGTGTGTGTGTGTGTGTGCATGTTTGCATGTGTGTGCATGCGCATGTGTGTGAGGGTGGAGCCAGATTTCTCTAGAAAAGGATAATACCCTCAGTCAAGGCATTATGTGTCCATTTAGCTTTTAACTTAGATTAACAAACAGACAGACAAAGTGTGTCTGTGTGTGTGTCATGATGGGCTGAATTGAAGTTAGAATCGGAGTGAGAGTAAGAATCTCTTGTTTTAACCTTTATTTATTTAAGAACTGAACCAGTGGGAATAAAATATATTAAGTCATTAACAGGGATGTGGACCTCAGATGATACCAAATCTCCATACGGCTACGATCCAATTCAGGAACGAATCATAAAAATTATTGAGTGATCTGATACGATCAGATGCAGCTGAAAAATTTTCAACTTAATGAATGCGAAAGAAGATGTTACTATAAAGGGAATTTTTGTGATTTTAGTTGTATAGGACTAAATTATCAGTGAGCAAGACTAAAAAAAGGTCAATACAGAAAAGACCTCTCATGTATTAAAAGTAAATTGAATGTATAATCATCTTTTATCATTACTTAATAGAGGACGTTCAATCTTACTCGGCAAAGAACATACAAATACAAGCATGATCAAAACAATCCCTCTGTCTCTTGCAGTGTGTACCTGTCCCAGGCAGGGGTTTTCAACTGGGTCAGTACTGCTGCCGCTGTAGAGAAGGTTACTACAACCCTGAGATTCTCATTCAAGACTTGGGTAAGTCAGTTATTAATCTCTAATTATTTTTGATTTCCTATGGTCAAATAAATGAATTGTTGTAGAAATCAGATTATTTTTATATGTGTGTAGGCTTTTCATAACTCATCCCATAATTGTCTAACTGAATTTAGCTCTCTTGTAAATCACAGAGATGAGGATGTCGTGATGGAAATACAAGTTCACCTAAAATAATCTTTACCTGTTTGCTCTGATGGCATAATTGGCAGCTGATCAATATGCCCCTGTTTTACAAAATTACCAAACTTTAAAGCTCCTTTATTTTTCAAATACATTTAGGTTTCACAGCCAACACACATTAACTGAATAGTTTAGTTAAAGCCCCTTTCAAAGCCTCTAAGACCTTATTGATAGCCATTTACCTGAAAAGAAAAAAGCACTTATGTGGACCAAAGGAAAAAACACAATTTGTGATTGACTGCTGAAAAAGTTCAGTTGACCAAAGTGCTGTACAGGTTAAACAAATATATAATAGGCCTATATATAGTAATAAAATTGGATACTGGTACCTGAAATTAAAAAAATATATTTTGAAGCTTGAATTGGCCTTCAGTTTGTTTTAGTTGAAACCAGATACTTACATTTAAAATTGTTTACAATTGCTACTTGACAGTTAGTCATCTCCTCTGAAGAGCTGCGCAATGAATCTCAAGATAGGTTCAGCCACAAACTATGGACCCAATGCAACAGTCCTGGGAAAGGACGTATTTGTCAATCATCCTTGAAATGTGTCCTTCAAAACTTGCAGACCCCATGTTGGCACACAGCATATATTTGGATAAGAGGGTGAATCCAGTGATTATCAATATGCATGACTAAGTCACATGAATTTTGAGACTTATCTATGGAAAAAAATGTTTTTAGTCCAACTGAATGCTGGTCAAAATATTTGTCACATTACTGTGGTAGAAACATATCAATCACAGGTAGCCTCGCCCTTAAACGTGCCCCGTGTTATCGTCTATTTTATAATTTAAAAGAACATGTGCTGTGCTGAAGAGGACTTGAAACTAGAGACTGAGACCATGACCCCATTAGGAAATGTTTACTCAGGTAATAATGATAGAAGAAGTAGGCTCATTTTCTAAAAAAAATCTTTGGAATCAAAACTATTTTTGCATCCAGTAGAATCAACCCCTGCTGGCCTTTTGAAAGAAAGTGGTTAAAGGCCACACAGATTTTCCTTATACAAATAAAGGAAGTCGTGTTTTCAGGTACGTTGATGTATGAAGAAACTGGTAATAAAAGCCCACAGTTCTTTGTATTGGTGTAATTATTTAACACAAGCATAATTAAGACTCTGCTGTTCACAGAGCTTACTGCTGTATGTGTTATGTGAGGTTTTAAGTCACATGTTCATGAAGCCCTCACATGGGTTTGTGTGGGTGTTCGTGCAGATGGCGGCCCTGTGAACGGGAGTGAAGACAGTCGTGTGTGTTACCCAAACTTGCCCATCTGTCTACCATGCTGGCCGGGCTGCAGGAGCTGTCAGGACGGCACCCCCTGCTGGGTGCAGGAGGCCTGGCTCCTCAGGGCCACTGTGCTGGCCGTCCAGGGGGTCTTCATGCTCCTCATCTTTGTCAGCATGCTGGTGGCCTACAGACATCGGAGAAACCGGGTGAGTCAGAGTTCTTTGGCTCAACACAGCCACCACACAGATGGGATGGAGAGATGATAAAGAGAGCTCATTCAGACAGTGAGCCTCATGCCAAGAGTTCTTTGCTTCATTTTGTGATCCGTCCTTCAGTCTAAATGATTGTTATCAATAGTTTCTTGCAACAAAAATAAAAGCAAGAAAATAAACTAATTTCCACTTGGAGTTGAAGCCAAAGTTCTTCTTGAAGCCTTCATCAGGCTGATAACATATATTATTTCCTCAATAAACATTATTCCCCCAAGTCCAAAAATGAAGCCTGTTTTTTCCTTCCCATGTTTGTGTCAAATGAGCCTCAACTACAACTTAAAACACCTAAAACAGCTCAAATATGGTTTATATTGTTAGCCTCACACAACAGTAGATCAGTCATGTTGTGTAATCAGTAGAGGAATCTGAAAACTTTTGAAGTCCTATACTATTTTTATTTATTTTTTATCTATTTGTTTATTTGACATGGACATTATGTTACATATATATGGCATTAAAGATCTTTTTGTTCTCCCACAACTACCCTTTTTGATTGGCTCAAAAATGATGGACCAACCAATTAAAACTAGGTCAATTGGGAACAACTAAAGGCAGAAGCCAAACAAACTAAAGGACATTTGGCAAAGAAAGTGTGTAAAGATAGTTGGAGAAAAAGGGGAAACCCAACAAGAAGGAAAACGTGAATGTTCCATGTCCTGATGTGATGAGGAGAGCCGATGCCAGCTACCAGCTGTGACAGCGAGCAGAACTAGATCATTTTAATTAGAGCTGTGCCAGCTTAGACAAGAGCACACTTATGTAGTAAACAAAAACAAGAAAGCTTTGCCAAGACTTGAAAATAAGGTGAAGGAACTGGAGAGGGCAGCCTCGTTGTGGCAGCTCACAGAAGTTATGGAAGAAAAGTTGGGAGGGACGGAAGACAGAGCGATGCAGTTGGACCAGACCGTTCTGTCCTTTCTTCTCTACCAAGAGGCTAAGTAGAAGTGAAATGCGACTACTTTGAAGCAAGATGAAACAATATTAAGATAAATAGTATTCTGGAGGGCTCTGAGAAAAATGAGTTGGATTTGTTGCTTGCTGGTTGTCAAACCAGAGGGCAACATTGCGCTGCCAAGAGCAATAATTGTTCCCTTTCTGGACTATCAAGTGAAAGAATATGTTATACAGCAAGCTTATGCAGAAAGAGGAAACAGGTGCTGGATGTAATAAATGACTGAAGAAGAAGAATGTGTTGGCACACGGTCTGGTGGTTCCTGACTGCCTGAAACGGACCAGAAGTATTAAGTGCCTGCCATCATAAGAGCTGTTTTAATTCACTTAATATGAAAGGAGCTTTGTTGTTTCCTTTAGCATCTTATTTAGCATAGGATACACTGGGTCATCCTTTAGGTAAGTAGAGAAGAAAAAATACCCAATTCCTTGCGTTAACCTTTTCATCTTTCAAACGTTCATGAAATACACAACATTTTTTACATCTATTTTTTTGTCTGGTCGCTTTGAAGAAAGCAATGTAACAGCTGCTACTGGTTAAAATGCTATTTTTTTTCTCAAAAGGGTCATACTCTGTAGGGCTCCTTTCTGTATTGTTAGTTAAAATAACATTCTCAAACTGTCAGCGACAAAAACAATAACTAAGTGGATGGAAGTACTGTACTTTATTTTGAAAAATGTTATTACATAATAACCTATTTAATCCTACTTCAGTATCCTTTGCAGTTATATATATATATATATATATATATATATATATATATATATATATATATTTGACGGCTTGTACGTATACTTGTGTTTGTATAAGATTATAGTTTGTTTGAATTATTGTTTTGAATTAGAGCAAGCTATTTAAAACAAAAAAAGTCACTCCATACCACGAAGAACTGATGCAGGCAGTGTAAAGTAAGGAATTCCTGTGTTCTGCAAGGCATAATTGCGGTGGATTTTGGTGAGTTTGTAGAGAGCAATGTGAAGGCTGTCTTGGGGTTAGAAGTAAACGGATGTGTAGAATAACAAGTAAATAGGTCATGATGTGAAAATACAACAAAATTGATTTTTTTTATCTTTTCTGTTTTTCCCCCCCCCTTAGAGGATCCGAGCGTCTGGCCTTTTGCTGCTGGAGACGATCCTGTTCGGGTCTCTGCTCCTCTACTTCCCGGTGAGAGTCTGACAGATTAATCTCTTTACAGATCACTGCACAGCACAGCGCCAAGGATTATATTATAATGGACCATTTGTGGGAGGGTTAGTGGGTTGAGGGCGTGTGTGTGTGTGTGTGTGTGTGTGTGTGTGTGTGTGTGTGTGTGTGTGTGTGTGTGTGTGTGTGTGTGTGTGTGTGTGTGTTCAAGAGGAATTGGGGTGGGGTGTGTTGGGATCAGGGCAAGCAGTTTTCATAACAATTGTCAATTAATCTTTAGACACATAATTATTAATTAATTATTTACCAAATAAAAGAGCTGTTCAAAGTCTGACGTAACTCTTTATCAATCTGTGTGAAAGTGTTGGTCGACTGAAACTGTTCCTGCTGACTCTGGATGTTTCAGTGTGTGTGTGTGTGTGTGTGTGTGTGTGTGTGTGTGTGTGTGTGTGTGTGTGTGTGTGTGTGTGTGTTAATACTGCATTGCAGGTCATTGATTAAGTTTTACATGTGATGTGCGAATATGTTTATGAGATTTTGTCATGGCAGCCGTGAATACCTAGAAAATGGTTTTAAAAGATTGTAAAATAATCTCTTCATTCAGGATATAAAAATGACATTTTTCAAAAATGAACATTTATATTGTAAAGCCATATATTTATTCTCCATTGACATGAATTCCTCAATATAAACTTGTTATTTTTTCCCTGAACCAAGGAAATCATTTCCTAACGTTTGTAGAATAAACTAAAATAAGTTTTGGAATAGAGCAGACATGATTGTATAGATTACATACTGTGTAAAACATTTACATATATGTACAGAGGCAAGTCAACTGGAAGTCCACTCATTTCTATGTGAATCGCTGTTATATTTGATGTGCCTGTGAAACTCCTTCCCTCCGTAATAACTCTGTCCCGAATTTACCTCGATTGCGATTCAGCCAACCAAGTAAGAAGGCTATTTCCATCTACTCAGTTGCCTATTTTGATGGTTAAGAGAGTTTGTACAATTAAAAAGAACTTGTTTATCTAGTTTGAACACATTTTAAATCTGTGTAGTTATTCTGCTAAAATATGTATATACATTAATCTAAATAGCCAACAGTGTACCCCGTGCACAGCCTATACATTCCCAGGTGCGTACAGTTGCAGGAACATGCAATGAAAAATAGATAAAAAAATCTGTGGCACACTGAAAATGACTTTACTGTATGCTGGGCGAATTTTAGGAAGCTACAGGCGAAACGCGAGTTTGTTTGGTATAAATAAAATACAAATTGCAGCCCACATACCTGACTGTAGTCTTGAAAGTCCCAGAAGAATAGCTCTCATCAGGACCGTTCATTTGATCTACAAACAGAGCCCATGTTGCATGGGTTTGAAGATATTGGATTGAGAGACCTTTAATTTAGGTGTGTGGGTTTTAGCAAATTCTATATAAAAATAAAGTAGTCAAAATTGAATACATCTAGTGATAAAATAATACTCAGTACATTAAGTGAACCACTGTACTTTTCTTTCAAATTTGGGGTACTTTAATGAAACTTACTTTCACTTGTTGCTCCACAATATTAATGACAGCTTCAGTTACCAGTTATTAGCAGCTTGCTTTTATTTCTTTGCGAATACATTGCTCATTTTATTCTTTTGGTTTTTTTTATGAACTCAACCATCAGTAACATAGTATTTATAAGATGTGGTATTAGTAACTAAAAAGTAATGTAAGTAGTCCAACTATTACAACTTTTGCAACCACTTCAACTAGTGCTGTTATTACCTTTACCTTCATTTACCTTCACCAGGGAAGGATCCTTTGAGTTGCCCAAGGGTTAGCAGGGACCCACCTTGAAATCTGATTGGCATCACCTGGCACCACCCCAAAAGTTCCTTCAAATTTATACACATATTATAATATATCCTACACACACAACACAGACCCCAAAACCAGCCCCATCCACTCCACCACAACTTTCCTTGGGTCTACAGTGACAATGATTGTACAAATAGCTTACATTTATCAACAGAACCACTTCAAAAACCCTAAACCATGATTGGCTATTTGCTCTGTCAGAGGCAGGTGTGTTAATCAATTATTTGGGCTGTGTTGCAACAGGCTGCATTTCAATGCATTGCATTTGCATTCATCTGTTAGCTTTAAAAAGTGTGACTAAAGTTAAAAAAAAAATATACACATAAATATAACATCTATATGATCCTTTTTGTGTTAGTAGCTAAATAAATAAATGTTGTTTATTATTTTGTTTGTGTATGCAAACTTCATGCCTCTGCCATAAAATGTCATAAAATGGTGAATCCGACCCTGCATTGCTGCATATGGCTTAGTCCTTCTCTATTCCACCAGACACTTAACAGATCTCATCCGCATTTCAAGATATGAGCTGCCTCTTTCTAAAGCATGACCTTTGAGTTAAATATGGGTTATATTATATATACTTACAGTCTGTTACACTGAACAACAGTTTGTGCTTTGGTGTCTGTAGTGGCAAAGCAGATGACTGTAATCCAGGAATTAAAGCGTGGCCCGCACTGACAGTCGCTCTCTGTCACTCTAGATAAGAGCATCAGCTAAAGCCTAAAATGTGAACGCAAATTTACATAATTGTGTTCAAACCACTCATAAAGGATAAACCACAGTACTCAGAGTGAAAACATAGTCAGAGACCACGTGCTGTAAACATTAAGAGCAGGCAGCTTTAATCAGCAGAGATGGTCTGCACTCAGGGCAGATCGGGGTCTTGCTTATAGACGGAGAAGTAATCTGATTGGTGGACCTAAAGTGACATTAAATGGAGAGAGATAAGCCTAATGCTGCTGAACAAAAGTTTCACAGATCTCTGAGGCACGTTTGTTAGCTTAACAGGTGTTCTTATACATTGAAAACCATAAAGTCAATTGGGAGAGAACATCACTATGAATTGAACCGTAACATTATTCTTCACTCCGCTAACGTAGTTAGTTAACTAAACAGATACGTGGAAATAAAGATTAACGGTCTTCCTGTTGAATTCGCGATATGGGTCCAAAAGGCTTTATTGTTGTTCCTACCAATGTTCAAAATCCTGGGCGATCTGAATTTTTTTGTAATTATCGTCGGCGCCACTGAGTCATTAAGCCACTCCCACCAATACAATTCATTACAATCATTTCCTTTTATCACAGGGCTTTTTCCTAACAAATGTAATGGCTGTACAGGTGTTTTAAGGCCCTGAAAAAACTACTTCATGTTTCATGGCAAACAAAACATCACCATAGCCACATCATTTGATGTAGACTTTTGACTTTCAACTTAGAGCATGGCTGAGTTCAGATGTGCCTGAGCAAATTTAAGTGTGATATAGCCAACAAAGAATTGCATTCAGGAGCCGTGACTTCCTGTTTCCAGAGGGTGGTGCTGTGACTATAAGAAAAAATAGAAAAATGAATGTGCACAGGCTGGTCCTTGTATTACACATGTGAGATTTGGAGATAATTGACGGCTGTATATCAGAGTTATTGTGGTTTATTTTTGGGCAGTTTACCAAAGAACACAGCAAAATTTGACTGCCCGACACACTCTTTGATGACCACAAAATGTTGGGATAACTTTTGCTCTTTAGGGCTTCTACAACACACTGATCTGTGTCCCTGCAGGTTTTCATCATGTACTTCAAGCCGAGTACATTCAGGTGTATCCTGCTCCGCTGGGTCCGAATGCTCGGCTTCTCTATCGTCTATGGCACAGTCACTCTGAAAATGTACAGGTAGGTTAGCGATTTTGTTTCTCATAATTTTAGATAACATACAAACATATCCTCAATATTTAGGAATTTGAAAAACTGCAGAACCTTGAGTTAGATGTTGTAATTTTTAGATCTTCGATTAATTTTGTCCAGATTTACTTGATAGGATTTGAAGGGGAGGAGTAAGTAAAACAACACCTGCTCTAAGTTTGCATGTGTGTCCCAGCTCAGTCTCTGTCTTCTACAAAATAAACCTGGTAAAGAGAAGACCTCTTTCGTGGCCAATCATTAAATGTTTTTCAATTAAGACTAATTGTAGTTAACTAATTCTACCATTATAGAAAAAGAAAAATGACATGTGCATTTCAGGTGTAATGTTGAGCAAAAGATGTTCTCTCTTCAAGGTCCAAACACCTCCAAAGTAAAGCTCTCAAATGGTTACAGTTTTCTATTTTTGTTCAGTAGACAAATATTGGATAGGTTCTTGCCTCTTACAGGGTTCTAAAGGTGTTCCTCTCCCGCACGGCCCAGAGAGTTCCCTACATGTCCAGCCTCCACCTACTGAGGATTCTGGGAGTGATGCTGATGGCAGTCAGCTGGTTCCTGTGTGCGTGGACAGTTGGGGTCCTGCAGAACCGAGACAGGAACATCCCGGTGTTCATCACAACAAGCACATCAGAAGGCCAGGGGTTTAACCTGTGTTACCTGGACCGCTGGGACTACATGATGGCTGTGGGTGAGTGTAAGCAGTAACCTCTGGTGAGGATTAGTCTGAACACTTTGAGGGGACAATTAGACTATACTTGAAAAGAGAAAACAGCGCAGCTAATTTAGAGTCTAACTAATTAGCCTACAAGAAATTTAAATTGTTTTCGAGGTTAATTATTTTGTGACTATAACATACAACATACAATAATACTAAATGTGAGAATACCAGAAATGTCAGTACAGTAGAGCCAAAAAAATAAAAATAAAGTTGTATAAAATAGGTATTAAGTAACAGCTTTACTAAATTTATAAACCAAAACCGATGGTTGATGTGTACCGGTTATCACTGACCAGCATCTCCTCCCATCCTCAGCTGAGCTTCTGTTCCTGTGCTGGGGCAGCTCCCTGTGGACCGCTGTCAGGCCGGTCCCCTCAGCTTTCCACGAGCCTCGCTACATGGGCATTGCCATCCACAACGAGCTGCTTCTCTCCACCATGTTTCACCTGTTCAGGTAAACATCTAGTGTGTGTCTGTACATCTCTAAAGCAGGACAACTAAAAAACCCAGATATGTCTCAGCAGCGTTTCCATACACTCTATACAGACACAGTGCAATTATATGACATGGCTTTGTTTATTCTGGCTCCCTCAGGTTCACCTTTCCCTCTCTCCATCCTGATTGGATGTTGCTGCTCTCTTTCACACACACCCATGTGACCATCACTGTGACACTTGCGCTGCTCTTCATTCCCAAGGTACTAAATATCAAAGTCGGAAAAAAAGTGTTAAATTCGGAGATAGATGAGTGACCTTGATCTCCTGTTAAAGGGCCGATATTATGCTTTAGTGTGTTTTCCAAGTGTCCTGTGCATGTTTAGGCACATATATGTGCAAAAATTCAAAGTCTGCGGAAACGCGGCTTCTCCAACGTCCTCCTGTTAGCTGTAGCATTAGCCACATGTAACGCTCGGTTCTAGCCCCCCTCGATAAAGATTTATCAGTGTGGCATCATTGTCAGTGTGAGATCACTGATCTAAGCCCATTGGCTCATTGTGGCAAGCCCTGCAGCTCATGTTGAAATTTCCGAGACGCGTGCTGAGCAACTGACCAATAACGACAGAGCGGATCGGCAGACCAATCAGAGCAGACTTGGCCCACGTGGGGTCTAACAGTGTGGGCTCAACAGAGTGTAGCTGACGGACTCAGAGCGGAGAGGGAGCAAGGAGGAGCAGTACATGAAAACAGACACTTTTTTCGGACTTTAGCTATTGTGAACGTACAAAAGTAGCTACATAGATTAAATATACGAACCCCAAAAAGGGCAGAATATGGGCTCTTTATGACGTCCTTATGCTTGTTATTTTTTTAGGTGACAACATTAACAGACATGTCAACTTACCAAAGAGCAACTGCCTCTTCTTTGCATCTACTAAGAATTCAAGTGTTGTATGTGGACTAGAACGTATAAAGATTTTTTTCTCTATTCTTTGTTCTTATTATTTATGAGGCGTTTATAACATAAATTGGCAAGGGTCAACAAGCTTATATTTACATTTTTGTGTAACATGCTTACATTTATTATATTGAGGGGGTAAGGTAATCTTTTGGGGGGCCATGGAGGCCACAAAAATTAACTCACCCTTAATATTACCAATTTTAATTTTGAACCCAAATTCTCAGTTTTCTGCTCAGTATAGAAAACTAAAGTAGATATTTTATGTACAATACTTCAGTAATATGCAGTATGTACATTGACAAAAAGTTAATTCCCTGTCCTGAAGGGTGCTTTTGTTTGTTTCATATTTGGGAAGGGTCCTTGGACCTTTCAGGGGCCTAAACATTTCTACGGGTGGGCTTGTGTTGGGGTGTTGGAAAGTCAAGTCTTTATCCACTTTTTTTGGATGATTATATGACAGTGTGTTTAATATTGAAAGAAGATTTTTGATTTCTTTGAGTAGAAAAAGGGCTAGGAGAAGGATAAATAAAATTTGACAGGGTAATGCAGGGGGATGATAACCAATGTCCCCAGCTAAAACAACAATAAAGACAAAATCAACGTGACAAAGGAAAGAAAATATATAAACCAAATAAATGACATATGTAGCTTAGATGAGGAAGTGACTAAGAAGGTTCCAGCACATTAAAGAATGAAATTACAAAATAATTAAATTGTATCAGTAGTGAGGGTTAAGCACCTACGTTGTGTAAAGAAAGATATATCATTATTAAAAGACTTGGTTAAATTGTTGGGCTTACGTTTTGGAACCAACTGCCCAGAGCATCATATATTGTGCATCTTACCTATGGGTTTGCCCTATGTAAAATGATAACATGCTATACCTGTGTGTCCACAGTTCCTTTATGTGTCCAAACCTGGGAGAGCGGAGATTGCAGCAGAGGTTTATGAAGATGAAGTGGACTTACGGCGGTCTGGCTCCTACCTCAACAGCAGCTTTCACTCCGCTTGGAGTGAACCCAGTGTGGACCCAGAGGACTTTAGGGTAAACTCCTCAGAACGATGCTATCACTTTTCATTGGGACATGATTTACAAAAGGTGGATGAAGTCCCAAAGGTCACATTTAAATTGGAAGTATAAATGTCCCTTAATTATATTAATAAAGACATGAAGACTCCATTAAATTAATCTTAAACATATTATAATTTAAAATCATAAATATAAATGAAATTAAATAATCAGTCAAATGATTATGTTGTTCTTTATATCTTCTCTCCACCATTTATCCTTCTCTCTTCCTAAACTCTGTCTTTAAATGAAAACCTGCCTTACTTTTCCTCTGATTTGATATTATCCCCATCTTTCCATCTCTTCTACCATTTCCTCCATCTTTTCATCAATTCCCTCCCTTCTTCATATATACCAGGATGAGCTGAAGAAGTTATATGCCCAGTTAGAAGTCAACAAGACCAAGAAGATGACAGCAAACAACCCTCATCTATCAAAGAAGCGGAGTTCTCGATGTGCATTGGGGAGATCCATTATTAGACGCATTGCTGAGATCCCAGAAACTGTGAGTCGGCAGTGTAGCCGCGAGGAGAAAGATGGATCCTTCCACAGTAGAAAGGTGACTCAGTCTGACTCTTTCAGGAGGGCCCCAGATACTGTTAGTATTAGTTACAGAAGTTCAATTAAATCACCATCACCATCCTTGCACAAATCCCAAAGTGATCACCACTATGTCAGGGATAGAAACACTTCATGGCGAGACTCCATGTTAGACAACAATTCTGTGAGGAGATTTTCCCGGCGTTCCGATACCGACTCCCTGGATATTCCCCCGGGGGTTTGTAAGTCAGCCAGTGCCCAAAATCTGACAATTGACACCAATCTCCTGCATCCTGATCACACCAGGCTTCATAAATCCTGGAGTCTAACCTCCACTACAACTCATTCTATGGAGAACATGCCCAAGGTTAACAGAGCCAGCACAGTGCTGACACGATCCAGGCAGAGCATGTCCATTGGTGACCAGACAAGGAGTGCTCTTCAGTCAGAGTCATTTGACAAGGCTCAGGTCTGTCCTTGGGAGGTGGAGCAAGAAGAAACAGAAGTCAAGAACCAGAAACATGTCACCTACGCTAACTCTCAAGATAGTGCAGAAAAGGGGCCAGCATCTCCAGAGGTATTTATCTGCCCCTGGGACCACGTACCACCTGTAGAAAAGACCCCTTCAGAGGATAAGGGATTACAATGTGTGACTGATTCTATCAAGAAACAGCTCTCTGTGTCTGCAAGTGCACCAGCCTCACCAAGACCAAAGGTCACAAAAGATCAACGTGTATTCTCTTTCCGCACCACCACCAATAAGTGGCTCTCTGTGAAATCCATTATTGGATCTATGGATGCCGGAAGCAAGGCTGGAAAGGATGGAGATCCACACAAAGAGGATTCTGTCTCACAAAAAAGCCAGGAAAGTACTTCCACTACACCAAGATCAGGAACAACTAGTAGACGTCCAAGCACAGAAAAGAAGTGCCTGCAAAAAAGAAGTATGACAACAGGAGACGGAAAACCATGCCTTGTCAAGCAAAATGCCATTAGACTGTCATCTGGGGATTCTTCCGACAGAAGTCCAAGAAGGCTTGTGATTGTGAAATCTGCTGTCTACCCTTGGGACATGGATGATATGCAAAAAGATGGCAATTACGAAAATGTGTTTTTATCAAGGCAGAACAGTAAACGTAGTAGTGTAAGTTCTTGGGAAACTTCCAGCAGCTGTAGAACTCCTTCAACTCACAGAAGAGGAAGTAATCGGATCACACCTGTTCGTAATGTTTCCCATGCTGATGTATGTCCATGGGAGGCTGCTGGAGAGGGACCAAAAAAGCAGCAGAGCATCAAAGGAGATGTCTGCCCTTGGGAAACGCAGGTATCTGAACCTTCTAATGTATGTCCATGGGAATCTCAAGAGCATGGGAATGTTAGAAGACAAGGAAGTGGTCTTGGTGACGTGTGTCCTAGGGAATCAAAGGATATTCCTGTTATTTATTACACTAACAAGTCCAAAGATTCACAGACACAACCGTCTTTGACAGGTGCATCAGACATATGTCCCTGGGAGACAGCTGGAGCTCCAAAACCTTCCATACAGCAAGATAATGAATATGCTAATGTTTGTCCTTGGGAAGTTCAGGACAAGACTGAGGTTGTGTATGAAAACCTCAATCCTTTAATGAACAAGGGATCCTTAGCAGTGCCCCTGCGACAAGAAGTTGTGAAACCTGTTGTCTATCCTGGTGCACTGAATGAAATTTTAAGTAATGAGCAACAATACCAAGCACAATCACCTGCACTACATGTTAGTAAAGAGGTAATCAAGACAACAGAAAGTTGTCCATGGGATTTCCCTGAACCCCCTAAATTGGAAAACATTTGTCCATGGGAAGAGGAGAGCACAGAACCAACGAATACAGACTGTACTTCACCAATGACCATCAAGGTAGACATTTGTCCCTGGGAATCTGGACATCAAGACAAACCAGAAGACTCACAAAAAGTCATCTTGCCTTTGAAAGCTGCTTCCATACAATCTGAAGATAAAGACAGCCAAAAAGTAAACATCTGTCCATGGGAAACAGAAGCCCCTGAAAAAAATGCAGTAACAAAGATACAGTCACAAGGAAAGGAAAGACTAGCAGATGTTTGTCCATGGGATAGTGGCCAACCAGACTCAGGTATATCACAGGCCCCCATATCATCAGAGAGTCATGTAAGGCAAGACACAGTTCTTGTGAATGTTTGTCCATGGGATACAGAGGAAGCTGGGGCAGTCAAAAGTGAAATATTAAATACATCAGAGACACAGAAGCACCAAAAGAATTCTCAGGAAGATGTTTGCCCATGGGAAACAGAAGCGCCAAAAGTTCTAAGAAAGCAAGACAGCTCTCGGGTAGATGTTTGTCCGTGGGAGACAGAAGACACCAAAGTTGCACAAAAACAAGAGAGTTTAAGCAAAGATGTTTGTCCATGGGAAACTGAAGCGCCAAAAGTTTTTAAAAAGCAAGACAGCTCTCGAGTAGATGTTTGTCCGTGGGATACAGATGACCAAAATGTTCTCAGAAAGCGAGATAGTGCTCAAGAAGACGTTTGTCCATGGGAGACAGATGATTCAAAAGTTTTAAAAAAGCAAGATAGCGCTCGAGCAGATGTTTGTCCATGGGACACTGATGAGCCAAAAGTTTTAAAAAAGCAAGATAGCGCTCGAGCAGATGTTTGTCCATGGGAGACTGATGAGCCAAAAGTTTTAAAAAAGCAAGATAGTGCTCGAGCAGATGTTTGTCCATGGGAGACTGATGAGCCAAAGGTTCTCAAAAAGCAAGACAGCTCTCAGGCAGATGTATGTCCATGGGAAAATGAACAACCAGGAATGGTCAAAAAGCAAGAAAGCTCTGAAGCAGAGGTATGTCCCTGGGAATCTAAAGATCCTCCAACGTCGACCGAAAACAAGGCTGGGAATCTCATTAGTGAAGAAGACAAAGTCACAGAGAACCAGGAAAGGCTCAGTATAGAAGACACTCCAGCAGATACCAGCACAGAGCAGATAGATGGATCAAAAGAAAACTTAGCCCTGGGTCGGCGAGATGCTTTGTGTCCATGGGAGATGGTCAGGAGCAGTTCTGGTTCATTCACAGACAATACTTCAGACGTTTTTACATGGGAGCCTGAGAATATTCCAGAGGAGGATGAAGAGGACGATGCAGAATGTGCTGCAGAGGCTTTTGTATTCCCCCCTGACCTGTGACATAAATCTAGCCAGCATTTACTTTTGAGCCCTACTACTTAATCGGGGGTATATTAATTTTATAAAACCTTATCTTGGTGCCCTGTTAATGGTCAATGGAAACTTTATTTTAGAGTCCTTACCTTCACATCGGTGTCAGAGTGCAGGGTCATGCTGCTGGAAAGGTTGTTACTTGAAATAATCAAAGACAGAAACCGGGCTGTGATGAATGGAGACAATAAGCTGTGCAAAGAGAGAGGACATTAGCACACATGACAGAAAGGTTATGTTCTCCACTAATCCAGCAATGTACTACAGACAGGCATTTCTTGACTGATGAAGGGCATCTAAGGCATTTAGATGGACTCCCTTTTCTTCCTGTGTCTATCCCCTCATTCAAAAAAAGTTTGTCTTTTTATAATGTAAGTTGACAATTCACAAATTCACCATGCAGGTACTCTATGTTAGACCTGACTTGAGTGAATATGTTGCAATGTCCATGGTTCTCACAATCAGAAAATATAACCCAAGACTTAAGAGGTGGAACTCTAAAAGAAAAAAAAGCATACTCCACATATCAAGTGTTAGTCTTATGCGCAAATTATATTTTAAAAGTAGAAGAAAGTGTTGAAGAAAGTATGAAGCTGTCCTATCGGTACCACAATGGCAGTCAAATCCAAAATGATTGATTGAACTATGCATACCTCTCAAAGTAACTTAATGACTTAAGGCCAATGATAAATGTTCATTTTTGATTCAATGACATTCCGCCATTCAAAAAAAAAAAAGCCAAAATGTAGAAATCACCATATACTGACTTGCAGCTTTATAGTGCTGCCCCTAATAATTGAGTAAAGGCTACAATAACTAAGAATTTTTTAAGTAATATCTATGTCTTTTCATGTGAACACCAGTTTCACTTAAGTAGATATTTGGATTTTAAAATGTTTTGGAAAAACTTTGAATGTATGGTTATTGCAAAGAATAACAAAAATGTTATTGTTTGGGTTGTAGCTCACATGACCTTCCCAAACTTTATTTATGTAAATGTTCCATATACTGTAATGAGAGCTATTATGATGAGGCCCTAGGTCCAATTGGAAAACACTAGGAAGCATCATTTGTGTTACAGATATTTGGACACCAGTTTCATACATAAGTGAAAATGAGACATGAGTCATATACATAAAGTCTCTATCAAGTCAGCACCTAGTTCCTTAAAAATTGGGTCCCCCTCAAAAACAGAATGTGATGATTTGCAAAACATTGAATCTCTGTATTTAATTGAAACTAGCACAAAGACAACATGTCAAATGTGGAACATTTCAAAAAAGTTGGGACAGTGGCAGCCTGGAAAAGTTATGACATTTTAAAAAATGCCTTATGGAAAATCTCACGGTTTACAAGGTTAAATGACAACAGGTTAGTAAGATGATTGGGTATAAAAAGAGCACCCCAGAGACACAATGTCTTTCTGAAGTAAAGAGTGGGAGGGAAAGACAGAGTCAGGAACAAGTGCAACACTTTAAGAATAATGTTTTAACACAAAATATCAGAAGATCTGGGAGTTTCATGGTCTAAAGTACATCCAGAGTATCTGAAAAAAATCTCTCAATGCAGGGGACAAAGCTTCAAACCAATATTGGATGGCTATGTCCGCCTCAGGCCCTCAGTCAGTCCTACAGTAAAAGCAGACATGGGCTCAGAAACACTTCCAAAACCATCATCTGTGACAGCAGTTCACCTCCGCATTCACAAACACTAGCTGAAACTGTACCATGCAAAGAGAAAGCCAGATCCAGAAACACTGCTGTCTTCTCTGGATCAATGCTCCTTAAAGATTGTCCAAGGCGAAGCACAAAACTGTCCTGAGGTCTGAAGAGTCAAATATGTGAAGGCACCATTAATGCTGAACCATGTTTTCAGGTTTTGGAGCAACACATGCTCTCAAATAGACAACTTCTTTTCCAGAGAAGGCCGAACCACATTCTGGATGTATTCCAATACCATGGCTCCATAGTAGGGGTCAGGGTCCCCAAGAGTCCGGGTAGTAAACTGGCCTTCCTGCAGATTCGACCTGTCACCCTGCGACCCTGTTTGGCACATCTGTGCCCAGTTGCATCAGCTGAGTATAAATTCTGTCTTAAGTTACAGTGTCCGCATTAAACCCTTTGTTGAAACTAGTTAGGTTCTAACTCAAGTTGAAGAGTCTATGGTTGCAAATAACTTCAGTTAACTGCCGTTATTCCACAAACAGAAACGAAAATGTATTTCAAATCTGATGAAGTGATAACAACAGATAAGCAACCTTAATCTACAACTTGTTTAAATTAACAACAGGGACATCGAATGGTAAAATCTTCAACTAAAACACAAGTATCTTCATTCATGATAAATGACAGCAGAATTACAGATCAGAATCATCATGCATTTCTGAGGGATGAATCTTAGGAACACACAACCAACACTAAACAGCCGGTACAACCCTTTAGCCATCCTCTTCCTCAAAGTTATCCCACCCCTCAAAACAATACACCATGACAACTGTATTTAACTGAGGACTTTACACCTACTAGGAGATACTGTAGGTGTATGATTTCAGTCATGCCTAAGTTGGAACTATCTCAGCTGTTGCAACACCTGAAATGTAAATAGAGTATAAACTCCATCGTAAGGTAGAACTTACATTCCAACTAGATTATGTTTAGACTTGCGCATAGTTGCTGCAACCGAGTGCAGGGCTTTCCACAGACATATGGAGTAGTCAGCCAGTGGGAAAGAGTAGCTAGCTAGGGGGGTCCAAAGCCCCTTTTTCCACGACAGGTCCCTGGAACTAAATGGTTCCTGTAGCCTATTGTTGTCAGCATTTTCACCGCGGACTGAAGTCCTGAGAATATAATGCCAATCAGGCCAACGACATATGGAGAAGCAATAAAAGTAACTGCTCTACATCTCCAGTCCAGAAGGGGGCAGTAATAAGACGACAAAGGACAGACATTAAGATGAGACCTTATAAAGTGACGGACTCACCAACATCATCTTTTTTTAGACACTAAAGTTAGCCTGTTAGCATTGATGAGGTTATCAAATATGGGTTTCAATGTTGTGCAAATCGTAACATTCTATTTTTATTTACAGTTTACACATGTCCCTTCTTTTAGGAATTGGGTTTGTATTAGCAACTGAAAAAACAATTGATAGTACAATTCCAGATGGATTTCTAGCCATATTTCATTTTAAAAACAATATATTTAATTACCTAGTAGCTACCATAAGACAGCAGCTAATGTTACCAGCAGTACAAGTTATTTAATCCAAAGTTATATTTAAAAATAATTTTACTTCCCACCCTCAGTATGTCAGAGCAAAATGGCTGGAGCGTGAATAATGCAAGTTAAGCAAATGGTCTGTAGTACTACAGAAACAGTGGATGACACTTTTAATTTAATAAATTTATGGATAAGTTGATATTTTTTGTAAAAAGCTAATAATGTGGACCC
Organism: Labrus bergylta; assembly: GCF_963930695.1. NCBI lineage: Eukaryota > Metazoa > Chordata > Actinopteri > Labriformes > Labridae > Labrus > Labrus bergylta. Next base: position 6,662,859 of record NC_089195.1, on the reverse strand, counting down.
TTAATTTTAGTGTCTGGTACTATTATAGGTTATCTACCATAACTCTAAGTGCCAGAAAAAGAAGATTGCAACTTTAAGCATTATTGTGTGTCATTAATTTAAATTGTGATTAACCAGCAGTATTAACAGTTTTCTTTATTGGTGTAATGAAGTCACATTTCTATGCAAGCAATCGGTCTATACAAGCAGGTGTCTGACTTTAAGTATTTCAGCTACAGTGACTCCAGGTTGCTTCATTAGGTGATCTCATGTCACTGTTAAAACACAGCACCAATTATTTTGTGAGTTGAGTGACCTAGTATTGTGGCTTTGTTGCATGTTTGTGTGTTTTTGAATGAGCGTATTGTAAAATGTCTTCATGTTAAAGAAAATGAAATTGTTGTAAAAGATCTTCTTGGTTTACATAAAGATACAGCCTATATTTTAAAGTGAGTATGCAATGTCTTCTACAAAAGAGTTAGAAGATAAGACAAATCCACTGACATGTATTACAGTGAGGAGAAGCAGATGGGACCTTTTATTTTTGTATTTCCTGAGGTCAACATGCAACATATTCATCAGAAAATAAACCACACAATTTCTGGAGATCGGTACACTTTATTTAATTTATATGAATATTAAGTTATTCTTCATGGAAAAAAGAAAAATGTGTAAAACAAGGTATAAGTTGAAGCCATGAATTTGTAATTATTATTCCATTATGTGCTGTTGTATCTGCTGCAGTGAAAGACACAGCTTAACTGGCTTATGGACAGTCGCTTGTTCGTTCTAAAACTCACCTGCTGCTTCCAGCGTTTTCACAGCCAGCAGCTTTTTACACCAAACAAGAGACTCCAAAGGAAGCATGGTTTTCTGCCAAAAAAGACAAACTAACCAGCCCCAGCCAAAATGTTAACTGTGCGACTCCAAGTCCTACTGTGGTTTGATGTAAACAGCAGCGCCACCTGGTGGTCTATTTATTCCACTGAATAGCCTCAGGTTTGGGAACTTGATAGCTGAGGGCGTCAAACTCTTCTCCTGGCTTCAGTTCTGGACCAGGAATCATGACAGTCTGGAGGGCGATAAAGGAGCAGATTACAGTTTAGTAAAATAAATAGAAGTCAACATATAATCCCCAAAAATCTCTCAAGTCAATTCAAAAGCTTTTGTCCCTTCTCCCTAGTGACACAAAGAACACATTCTGAAATTTGGAAAAGTCTTTGGTTTGTAAGAACTCTGTTTCAGCTTGGAATTACTTGAGTATGCCTTCACTATTACCACAAACGAGTATTGTAACTATGCTGCTAGTGCCATAATGCATACTAAAATAATTAATGCATAGAAAATTATTACCAAGGAGCACTTAAAATGTGTTTTGGCAGACAGAGCCTGATATGTATTTATTTATTAGACCCAGAGTTTACAGCTGTAGAAATGAAGCAGATGGAGGCTGAGGATGCTCACACATAATGTATCCTGGTACCTGAAGGCCCTGCTGGCATGTCTTTGGAAGCAGGAAAACTGAGTGCATATCAGCTATAAGTCAGTTTGTGTTTATCTGCTGTTCAATTCCTGTGTTTGCAACATGTCCCTCCAAAACGCCAAATTAATCCAAAAAATAATTTCTGCACCACTAAATTAGCATCAGTTAATCTGAGGTTAGCCCAAAGATAGCATGAAATCATCTGACTGCATCCCAATGGTTTAAAAGCATGGCCATAAAACCCAGGCCTCCAAACAACAAGTACACTGCATGCCAAGCGAGAAGGCGCTACTTGTTTACATCAAATATATTTCTTTTAATCATTGAGATTTATTTATTCAGACTTTAACAATGTTTTTATTCAAATGCTCGCAATAATGATGACATTGCGATAAATTGTGCAGCCACAGAGCAAAGTTTACTGTCCCAGAACCCTAAAAGCTCTTTTTTTATGAAATCTTAAATCCTGTTTAGTTTGATGGACTGCATCTGGTGTCCTGCCTTCATCTGTCAGTTGGCATGACAGATTGTAATCGACAGGTTGCGGTGACTAAAATAACCGCGCAGAAAATGAGTCACACCTCAGAGATTTTAAGACATCCGTTACATTAGGTTAGCAGGTGCTGCAAGTTGTTGTTAAACATATTCTGATATTCACTTCTGTGCTATTGTAAGAAAGGAAAAGAAAAAGTGGCGACTTCTTTTTTCAATCTACAATTTCTAAACAACTGACACGAATTAAGAATAATTAGACACCAGCAGGTATTATGATAACACTTAAACAGAGAACTGACGATAATGCTTAGTAAGATTTCTTAAAGAAGAGTGAGAAAAACCTTCCAGGCCACATTACTGCTCCATCTGTCCAGTTCGTCTGAGACACAGCAGGGGCTGACACACAGATTTAAGGGGATTATATTTTGTGTTTTGCACTGATTGGTTTAATGCCAGTCAACCTCTATTTCCATCTGATGTTGTGAGGACTAGAGAACCTTGAAGAAGAAGTATTTAAATGGCTTGTTCATCATTCAAGGAGTTTTTTTTTTTTCCAGAACATGATTGTTCAGTTGTATAAGACCCCATTAGTGTCGATAAAGCTAGATGATGAAGGACTGCAGTACAAGTGGACTGTAACCAAACCGTAACTGTTTTAGGAGACAAGCAAAGGTTGCACACAGCGGAGTGTAAAAGCATCCACAGTAAGAAATACACGTTGGTTCTTTGTAATATAGCACTGAGTAAGGTCTTTTACCTGCTCTTTTGTAATATTAGACAACAAACAGTGAGGTATTTTACGTGCTTGAGGTAAGAATTGTTGTGAATTGGCGCTATACAAATAAAGATTGATTGAGATTGATAAAACTGTAAACACACCTCATCAACCTTAATCTTAATCAAGTGATGTATGAACTGTCCACTTAATAAAGGTTTTTTCATTTCCTTTGGACAGAAAATGGGGCTTGGACCTCTTCCTTTATCTCACTAAAAGATGTTTAAAAACTTTGTTGTGAGACAGTGTAGAGTAGTGTCACCTGAATAATGGGGTCTTTGGCAGGAGCCCAGGAAGGAACTATCTTTCCGTGTAACCTCCAACGGCTGTAAGGGTTGACGAGATGTCGTTCAATGACCAGGTACTCCAAAACGTCCTTCAGGTTCTCCTCGCTGCCCAACATCAGCCTCCCGAAGCGGTCGTAGATGGCAAGTGTCTAAGGTTCAAGTAAATGTAAATTAACTCCATACAGTCATGTAAATCCTCCACCACCCCTAATAGAACCCCATAGAGTCCAGGTTGAAAATATATATACATTTTTTTTTACTTGTTTGATTCTGTTCACTTTTGAGTTGTACCTGTTTGGAGTGCATCCGTACTGTCACCTGGCCGTACAGGTTTCCTTTGGTGACCATGTCGGGGCAACGGGCGTGGACTACTTTGGGCGGCTCCAGGGACTCTACAAACCTCCATCGGATAGTTTTATAACGGTTCCCCCGTGTCATCTCCTGAATGTCACAGGAATGGGAAGGATAAAATGTAAAAAAAAAAAATGATCTCATGAAACCCAATAGGTAACAACTTCAGCTACGCTCAAAAGAAGAACTCACAGGATAACATCGCTCTGTCACCAGGGAGTGAAGGTTCTCCTTGTTGAAGCTGCAGAAACAACAACAAATGTTTATCTTTCCCTCTAACACTTATTATACAACACTAAACCAAGCACATATTGGACAAGAAGCATCACATGAGCAACGATATGGGAGAACAACATCACTGGGACTTTTCACAATATGCATCACTTCCACCTCAGCCAGGAGTCCTGAACACTTAATTTCCATTCATCTTTTTCTTTCTCCTACCTCAGAATGTTTGGGTTGCTTGGCAAGTTAGTGAAGTTGAAAAAATATCTGTTGAAGAGATTTACTTTTTCCAGATTTTTACTACCATTTGCTGCTCGTATCCATTTTTTATAAAAGCAATATCACGAGAGGGAGTGATGTACTGAATGTCCGCACTGCTGTGATTCAGACATGCAGCCTCATGCCAAAGATAATCACAGCAGTGCTATGTTTTTTTAGTACAACATATGAACTTTGACTTTAATGCTTAAATCCCCTCATGCACACTTTAGACATTTTGCTTTGGCAGAAAGAGAAATAATTGTGAGATTATTAGCCATGTTTGTATTTGAGAAACATTACAAGTTTGAATTGAAGTTGTCATTATTAAGGTCGTGTTTGTGTCTGCAATGTCGATTTGAGATGTTTTCTGCAAGTTAAGCATTTTTTCCACTTTAGAGTAGATCCAAAGGAAGTATGAGTCCTCCTCTCACCTCTATAAGAAATGTCTCACTTTGATATTCAGTGTAAACCCTTCCTGACTATGAGGCTAAGTTGAGCTGTGTCAGCTGGCTGAGAGAAGACAGAGAGAGGTGAGTTCACTTTCTTACTGTGTCAGGGCGTTGTGAGCCTCGATGAAGATCTCTTGCGCTTTCACGGCAAAACCTTTTGTGGTGAACTCTGAGTCGTGCTCTTTGATTTTTCGAATCCTGAAACAAACCCATTAAGAAAAACACACTCAGCTTTCCTGGTACAAAGAAACAGCAGTAAGGAGGTGACGCCGTTTCCTAAATTTAATGACACAACAACAAACTCTTTTCTTTTAGTAAGGGAACAACATTAGGAGTCAGAAAACAATCTTACGCTAGCTGTGAAGCAGCACTCTGTCGTATCTGCTCAGTCCGTTGCTTCAGGCCTTCTTTAGACAGACTGGAAAGACGAGCATCGCCCTCTGGGGGGATGTAGGGGTCGAATATTCCCGCTAGAACACATGAATGATAGGTCAGAATATACCTTCACACTTTGCTGTTGAGAACAGCTCTATTGTTAACAGTTGAGGACGAATGTATTTCTATTACTCAAAAACCACTTTCTACATCAAGATAATAGCTGAACGCACTTTTTTGTGCATCTCCAATCAGATATGCAGCTCAAAGATGAATACTCAAGTACCAACAATTTCCTCAGTTGATTGCTTCAGCGAGCAGCAGGGAAGCAGGCTGTAATGGCTGCAAAGTAATTCCTAGTTTTTGCAACTGACAGGCTCAAGATTATTTTTGTGTTCAAGTGTCTGACGACATTATAGAAATGACAGTGATAACCATATTGTTGAAGGGTAAGATGTTTCATTAAATCAAAAATAGCCATTACAACACTAAAATAATTAATCAAGGCAAAAGTAGACTATCCTCATGTTCTATGAAGTAATATTACCGTTTTTGTCAATGGAATCTGGTGAGCCTTGAAGGAGCAATGCATTCGATTTGTGAACTTACTTTGATTGGAAGCATTTGTCCCAGACATTTGAGCCACTGTAAGGGGTTTTGTGGCTGCTGTCTGAAGAAATCTACTATAATAATTACAAACCTTTTAGAATCTCTTCGTCAACAAGACCCCAAAATATGCAAAACTAGGCTCTAGGTTTCATTACACCATCAGTCTTTAAACTGTAACCAAAATAAACTACAAAAATCAAACAACATCCCTAAAGTTTCATAAACCTGGCAGAGAAACAAAACAAACTCATCATTACCAGAGCAGGCGATATTGATGGGCCTCTCAAAGTACTCCTGTCTCGAGACAATGCCTGCTGCTCGGGCTTTGGCCTCATTGTTCCCTTCACTGTTCCCCTTTGACCGCACCGCTGGAGGGATAAAGTACCGCTTCTTGGTCCGGACCTGGTGGAAAAGTGGGGCAGGATGCCTCAAATCGAGCGATGCCTCAGCATTCTGAGAGAAGAAGGACAAAAAGAGTTGTTATTTTTCATGGTTTCAAAATATCTCAATCAAACAGTTCAATTAATTGACTGACTGCCCATTTTCTTACATAGAGAAGATCAATAAAGTTAGTTACTGACAGTAGTATAAGCCTCAGTCTGAACTGCCAAGACAATAGTGCCTTTGCTAATGTACTTAGACACAGCCTTGACTTTCACCCGTATCCGCTTAAGATTTTATAATACTAGTTTATGTAACATGATTTTTTATTTCACTTGAATTTGAAGCTATTTTGTAGCACTCTTTTTGGTAATGTTGCCAACCTGCCACCAGAAATTCCTTCTGGGTTAAAAAGGTATATCGTATCTTATTTTAGTTGTGGTATAGCACAATAATGAAGATCATTTTGACCCCTCATTATAAAAGAGCAGAGAAAAAATAAGAAACTCATAAAGTCAACATAGAGCCAAGTACATCGCCAACATATTGAGAAATGAAGTCAAAAATCTGGCTGTTAGGTTCAAGTAATTCAGTAGTCACAATGTACCTTATTTACAATCACAATGTTGTGATTCAGTTCATTAAAACTTGTAATGCAGAAGAGAGAGAAAATACTTGATTAATATTTACGTGTCATCAGTTTAATTTGTTATTCTTGCGTAAATAGGCTCACGTCCAATGATACCAGTGTTTTAAACTCTTGTACAATACTAGTATTACATTAAAATCGGAAATACCAAATTGCACGAATATTTTTTATTTTATTTGTAAATTTTATTTCATTCAAACAAACAATAAAGTTAAGAAAAACAAACAAACATAAAATCTCGAATTTTGAATGAAAAGGAGCAGAAAGAAGATTAATCTTATAATATCTGCCCCTCTTTCACAAAACATCAATTAAAACAAAACAAAACAAAACGTTTCAAAAAGCATGGTGTCAGAAAGTATCAGAGTATGAATTTGTTTCACTGCCTCAGTGTAGAGTTAACCCATCAATGCAGAGGGTAGTGTCCTGACTGTAAGCTAACCTTAGCTATGTTAGCCCGGCATTGGATATGTGCAGAATAACGCGTTTCAAAAAGTCTACATAATAGTGTTGTTTCTTAATCATGTGTTATTTCTGAATGTATAAATGTCCCTTTTATTTAATAATGTATTACCTTAAAATTGCTACATGTTGCCCTGCGAAGAGCCACCAGCGCCCTCCCCACGGGCATCGCCATCTTGCCAGAATTTCTTCTTCTTCTTCTTCTCCTAATGATATTCCGGCAGGCTTTACACTGTAGAGTGTAACGCTGCCCTCCACAGTCGAGGGGTAAGTACTACTGAACTCATTTCATATGACAGTAGAGGAGTAGCGTCTACAGTAAGTACTGCGTATAACATTTAGATTTAACATTTAGATATAGATATAACATTTAGATATAGATTTAACATTTAGATATAGATTTAACATTTAGATATAGATTTAACATTTAGATTTAGATTTAACATTTAGATATAGATTTAACATTTAGATTTAGATTTAACATTTAGATATAGATATAACATTTAGATTTAGATTTAACATTTAGATTGTGAAAGATATTAACTAAATATTGAAAATATATCTAAAATATATATATAACAACGTTTTTACAATCGGCACCCCATAACTGTGCCCCTAACAGATTGAAAGATTGTAACTGATATATGGAGTGTGTATGTGGACTTAAAGATAAATATGGACTTACTGTAATGGAGAAAGACGAGAGTCCCAGGTTAGGCTGCTCCTTAAATAACTATTGCTTTTCAGCCCTATATTTATTTCACACAAAAACAACATTGGACTGCACATGTCCACACTGACACAGACAATCAGGGTGTTTAACAATTACTTTTAAATAACTGACCAGACCGAAATATCCTAACCTCTGCCTAGTTGAAACCACATCATCCTTTCTGCAAGATTTTTAGCCTCTTCCTTTTTTACTGATGGTTGCAGAGAGAAATAATGCCTACCCTTTCTCTCTTCATCCCATTCTCTCTGCCACAGAAATTCTAGCTTCTCTTTGCAAATACTGTAGCATTCACCTTTCCCCAAAGGAACATTCATCTCAATAGACTGTTTAAAGAGAGACTCTATTGAAAGCTTATCAGAGATTGTATTCCCCTCAATCCCTGAATGATCTGGTACCCATAAAAACTCAACATGACACCCCAAATTCTCAACCTGAAGTAAGCAGTACAGGATCTTCTGAAGCGAATCAGGGCAAGATTCTGATGACCCCTCTTTCAATGCCAACAAGGCAGCTGCAGAGTCAGAACAGATGACAGTCTTTGGAGGTTTAACCTCCCGACCCACCATATGGCCCATACAATAGCCAAAAGTTCAGAAGTAATAACAAACAAATTATCCGCTATGCAGACTATCTGTCGGATCTGAAGATTAACCACATACTTGCCAAACCTTGCTTTCCCTGAGACTGGATCCAGGATTTGACAGACACCTTTTTCTTGTTTTATTTGATTTGCTTCTTGAGTTTTTTATGGCAGTTGGCAAACAATGTATGTGAATTACCGCCAACAGTTATTGAGTGTGAATCAGGAACTAAAAATTCCCTACTTTTGATAATCAAAAAGGGAAATTTATTACTAAACTTAAATAAATATATTTTATATATTTGCACCACAGAACGCCACAGGAGGTCATTCCTGCCTGTTGCCATCAGACTTTATAGCTCCTCCCTTTGAGTGACAAAGACTCTGTCAGAACCTGGACTATTTCAGCCTGAAAAAATAAATAAATAAAAAGATTTTAAAAAATAACTGAAAAACTGTAACCTCCACCATAACTCATTATTTATTAAAACTGCAATATAATAATTATGAATAATAAGTCCATGATAACAAAGTGCAATATTGAAACAAACAGTACAATAATCTTGAAAATGTGTGGATATATTCCATCTTACTCTTATTCATGTAAATACTTCTTGTACCTATTATTGATATCTTAATTACATTCCTATTCCATTTGAGTAATATTTCTATTACTATATTTCTACTGCTATATTGTATATTTTGGAGCAACTGTAATGATCAAATTTCCCTCTGGGATTAATGAAGTATTTCTGATTCTGATTCTGATTACCACAAAAATGGCCAAGATATTATTAATCAAATATGTCATTTGATTAACACTTAAGTAGCCATTTTCTTATGTTACTCGATGGCACATTCATATATCAGTTATTGTATTATAGCCTGGGCCTCTCCTCATCAGAACAGACTATCTTCAGAAACGAGCACAAAGAGTTAAAAGTTGATCAGAGACATTCCTCTCAGCCTTTGTTTCACCAACTGGGCTAAGCTTCACCAACTTGGCATCCTCCAGGTGGATCAGGTGAACTACTTCCAGATTGGCTTATTTGTACATAGCTCCTTAATAAGAACTCTTCCTCCTGCACTCTAAGAAATGTTTTCATATAAATGCCATAACTACTCAAGGTGTAATTATTCTCTTCTTAGACCCCCTTATACAGGACTTCCCAATCTCAGTTAAGTATAATTTACCAATCTATGGAATTCTCTCCCTTCAAATAGTTTGAACTTGTCTTCATAGGAGTTTAAAAAAGATCTGAAATCAATAATTTTAACTAATCAATATTTCCATTCAAACTGCCTATATAAGCTGATAGTATTCAATATATAGTATTTAGCCTATATCTTGTCATGTTAATCCATTGACATATTATGACCATTATGTATTGTATTTAATTTTTCCTGTTGTTGCTTTTATTTCTTGTTCTTATGGAAAGCTCTAAGCTGTACAGCTGCATGTTTTTAGACTGTAATCACCACTGTTGATTGCATGTAAACGCCTTGAAATAGGTTTGTGTTGTGTCTGGGTGTGGCACAGGTACAAGATTTTATATATTTGTACAATATATAAATATTTAGTGGTGCCTTGCTGCCTAGTACTGTATTATTATCATGCATACTATCCTTGTTTTATATGTCCTAAACATTGCAAGACGCATAGGTATTGTGGATAAATGGTGCATTCACTGCAATAATTATTTCCTTATTATTCTGCCTGGGAAATGCCATTCTATGAGCGCCTCATGGGGCTTCTCCCTCACATACTTATGTAATATTGTTCGTGTTCTTCCTGTTTTATTTTCATGTGAATAAAAGAAATATAAAAAATAACTGTCTTCACATTTAATCCATGAGGTCAAACTTTTGCATATATAAAATATATTTATTTTCTTTTTTTTCCCATTAACTCACTCATTTCACTCCCTTTTTAATAGATCGATGCCTGTTTCATTTAGCTGATAGAGGGTTAACATTCTCATTCTTTCTATTGTATGCATGTGTCTAAGTGTGTGTGTATGAATACGTGTATAGGTTACTATATATGTGTTTATATTTAATTTTGAAATTGTGTAATTCGATTTGTTTAGTTCATTTATTTGTCTCTTGTATAAGCCTGTTGGCTTCTTGACCTCTCCTGACACACCTTTTATGTTTTTGTTAATCCTATTTTGATGTATTCTTATATGTGTGCTAGTGAAAAATAAAAAAGAATAAAAAGAATAAAAAGAAAACACTTGTATTTACAGTTTCAATTCAATTTTCCGAATTTTAACTACTTAATTTGTTCACTTGCCCAGACGGTCAACATCAGTGTTGTCATGTTGTCTTAATCCAAGCCTCGAAAGGAAAATTGTAATTGTATTTGTTTGCTATGGAGGACGACATCTGACAGAAGTATAAATAAATATATAAATGTATAAATAAATACTGGAATAAATAAAAAAATGAATGAATGAATAAATAATTAAATGCGTGAATAAATAAATAAAAACTGGTAAATAAATGGGGCATAAATAATTGCACGCGTATGTCACGTACGCCGAAACGTGATGACGTAAGTGTCTGTAGCTCGACGCTGCTTAACTTGAGTTGTTTGGTCTACGAGGACAGAAGTGTAGCTGGCAGTGCTGACAGGCTTTCAGTTGATGTTGTTGCTCCTGGGCCGCAGGGTTCCGCTGTCATTCGTACACAGACTCACTTACCTGCTGTTCATCCTCACTGTCGACTGTTCTGCTCAGCTCTGTACTAATAAAACTAATAACTAGAGTAACACACAGCACCGTCTTCGTTAGCGCAACCGGCCAAAATACAGGAACCATGCCCGAAAGGAGGCCCTTCGTACGGTTACCGACTGACGTGTACCCCGTCAACTACGGCTTATGTCTGAAGCCCGACCTCATCGACTTCACTTTCGAGGGCAAACTGGAGGCGCTGGTGGAGGTACGTGAACCGGAGCGTGTAGCTGGATGGATTTGTCTGCATGGCGGGGATTTTGTTATGTAATCTGACCAGCTAACGTCAAACCAGCAGCTAGCTAATTTACTCTGTTGACTGAAAACGGAAACTGTTAGCCATTAGCCAGGCACTGGTGACCTAAGTAAGCTGAGCTAATGTAACGTTAGCTGGCTGCTGCTAACAAGCTATTTGTTTCATAGGCTGGACATGAATGGGGAAATAACGACATGGTATTTCTGCTGCTAGCCACTAAGCTAAACGAGCCAGCTAGCACAGCAGTAACATACTTGCACTCTCATGTTAGCTTAGCTTAGTCTCATTATCGTTAGCATGCTGACAGCAGAGCTCTTGACGTGTTTCAAGAGCATTTTGTTGAGTGCCAGCAGAGGTAAACCCCTTTTAATAGCAGTGGTGCATTGCCACCAGACACAATCGATTAATTGGATATTGATTACCGAAGTTGTTTACCAGCAAACTAGCGGCTCGCTAACGCTCACTGGTGTTTGCTAAATCATGGCAACATGATGTGGCCCCCTCCCACCCCCTGCCTTACTCACTCATTCAGATATGTGTTATAAACATGACCTTAAATGACTAGTGGGAAGTTGTTTGATAAATTGAACCAAAGGGTAGTTCTTAAAAACATGGTAAACATTGTATCTCATTGGTACACCCATCAGACTATGTGCAGGTAAACGGGGCAGTAGTTTATAGTCTTATTTGGGGTCAGTAATGGAGCCAGACGAGGGCGCATTTTGTCCTTAATTCTTTTTAATCTTTACACTGATAGTCTTTGTAAGCTATTGAAACCCTTTGAGACTAGGTGCATGATTGGTAAAACTTCAGTTAACCATTTAATGTATGCAAATTATTTTCATGTCCTTAGTCCATGTACTGCTTATCTCCCAGCACCACAGTGTTGAAGACAGTATCACATGCAATGCCTTCATTTTGCAGGAACAAAGTAGAAATGAGTCTGAAATATCCGTACTTCAAATTCAGGTTGTCAAAATTGTTAATAATAATAATAACTTTATTTCTATAGCACCTTTTAAAAACACAGGTTTACAAAGTGCTTTGACAAACAGCAAAAACAAGAACAAACTAAACCAAACACAGAAGAACATAAACAACAGTAAGAACATAACAAATGCAAAATACTAAAAATAATTAAATACAATTCAACAGAAAAGAACCCAAAGTGCACGATACACAACCAGACATATATAACCCGACTATCACAAGAACCCAGGCAAAATGTATTTGTTGTATTCAAATAAATTCATGTTTCATGATAGTAAATGCTTGGTGGATGATATTAAATGGATGGTATTGGAAAGTGCAAAGAGTAAAAAAAATAAAAAATGTTTAGGCATATTTTTAACTAAAAGCTGGTGCAAGAGACAATGATATAGCTATATATCTATATATATTGGCAATGTTTTGGTACAGAAATGGGGCACACATTTGTGTAATTTAGACAGTCTGCAGGAGTTTGCATGCATTTTTTGGCAATTGCTGAGGACTTCTTATCAAGTTGATGTTATTAGAATCTGGAGTTGTTACGGTCCTTCCTCAACTTAAGTGCCAAAGCAATCATACTTTCACTCATGTTTGCAGAGATGTCTCTGTTCAGACTCAGGAGTCTGTTTTTCATCTCTATATAATACATTTAATTTGATTTAGGGCACAAGTATCCTGTGTTTTATTTCAAATCCATGCCTATGGTCAGAATTCAAGAAAGTAAGCTTACAGATATTTAAAGTATCTTAGAATTGTTCTTTGGCAATATCATTAAAGCGACTTAAATGTCATAGTGCTAAGTGAAATCTTTGTGTCTGCATGAGATGAAACTAATTGTCAGGTTCATGCCACAAGAAATGAAAACATCTCGGCTTTGGCGACATTGGTACGGTTTCCTCTTTGTAAGACATTACAGTATTTTTAGAATGTTAAACCAACTTTCATGGTTTCATTTTGTGTTTGTAAATTATTTAAATGTTCTTGTCTTTTACATGTTAACTAGTTCAAGTTGATTCAATATTTCCAATTGCTTACTTTCAGAGCAGCTCTAGTTAAAGTTCAGCTGTTCTGAAAACAGTATTTTGGTCAAATATGAAGAACACAAGCTGCCATTGCTAACTTTAGTTAGCCTTCAGTTGCCTTAGTAGGTTAGTGAATCATTTGGTATTGATGTGGCTGTTTTCCCTCAAGTCAGTGTAGATATAAGTTACTGTATAACTATCACACATAGCAAACACCAGCCCACTTTGCATTTATATCTGAGAGATACTTTGTGCTCCCTGCAAGTACAAATTGCTCAATTGCGAAGGAACAGACACCTGTTAGCTCACTTTCCCAACACCTTTGCCTGGTTTCTAACACTCCCATCTCCATCACAAGACACACATACGTCCTGTTAAAGTTGTCTGAAGTATATATAGTAAATATAAAATATAATATAGTCGTGTAAAGCTATGGATTTTACACATCACAAAAACCCAACAGATGAAAAGCATGCAGAGAATAGCAATACAATCAGTAATTGTATAGAAACTGCGTCACTATCAAGAACAGATGCAATTATATTGATAAGTTCAAATGGTTCAGATAACACACATTCTAAGAGCATGAGTAATATCTCAAACACCAAGCAGACTGCTTTAAAATGAATTAAGCTATAATTTGCACAAACGACAATCGAGAATCCAAAAGTATAGTTTGCCAATGTTAAGCTGTTTAAACTGGCATATTTCTGTGATTGGTGATCAGAAGTGCTACTGAATAGTGCTGAGAATAATTGTGTTTTTCTTACTGCACATGCTTTATATCATGGTTAATATATTTAAACTAGTCTCATGATACCATGTCAATTAACAGTAATGTTTGTGGAATATTGTCATAGATATGATTATAGTGGAAAAGTTGTGGAATATAATTTTCTTTTACTGGCGTATGTGTAATTGCTTAAAAAACTTTTATGTCAAAAGTAAAGTTTGGGCTTTAAGTTGAAGTAAAATTGAATCCTGGACTTGGAGAATATTGACACACTCTATTTTGAATGGAATCTGACTTTCTGTTCTTGTGCTAAACATTTCATCTACATTTATCTTTGTCATGTTTCACAATTCCTGCTTCTCTGCTGCTATGTCAGCCTCCAAGTCTCTCAAACAACAACAGCGTCCAACCAGCAGTGCCACAAACCGTGAATGTCACGATTACTGGCCTCTTTGAAAACTGCATGGCATCCCAGTTTGCTGCTGTGTTTCACAGTCACATCCGCTGTTGTCACATCACAAGTCAGAAGCCTCAGAGTCTGTCTTCTTCTCTCCTTGTTTGCATCACTTTCTTTGTTTCCACCGCTGCTTTTTCATACCCCAGCTACTTCTTTATCTGTGAGCAGTCCTGCGTTTAAGCCTCTTAAGGTTTAGCCCGCAATAAGTCCATTCATTAGAGTCCCTGCTATCTGAAAATCACCCAAAACAGTTCTTCTTCTTTACATGCTCAAAGTCAAGACAGGGTGATAGTGTGATTGAGGTTATTTTTTAAATTCATATAAACCAGGTAGATTGGGATTTGAATTGAATGCACAAAGTATAATGAATGTTGTGTTCCGTCAATATTTACAGGTGACACAAGCCACAAATCAGATTGTGATGAACTGTGCCGACATCGACATAATCACAGCTTCCTTTGCACCACAGGGAGGAGAAGGTGAGGGTTCCTCTGTGTCTGTTTCCTGCCGATTTCACTGTATTAATGACATTATTTCAAAATGAACATTTTCCCATTAGATTAGATCTCTTATCTAGATGTAAGCATTAAACCATGGCTTGCTTCCTCTTCCTCTCTTTCATTTACTCTAGAAATTAATGCGACAGGATTCAACTATCAAAATGAGGATGAAAAAGTCACCCTGTCATTTCCTAGTGCTTTACAGAAAGGTAAGAAGTGGTTTCACTTGGCTCTTCTGGCTCTAGTCCCTGCTTTGAAAACACTATTCCATCATCAAGCTGTTGTAGAGTAACAGACTTTACAGCCTCTGATCGCGGATGAATGAACATTGCAACTCTCCTCCCCAGGCTCCGGCACGTTGAAGATAGACTTCGTTGGGGAGTTGAACGACAAAATGAAGGGATTCTATAGAAGTAAATATACAACCTCTGCTGGAGAGATCCGCTACGCTGCTGTCACACAGTTTGAGGTGAGTGAGTGAGTGAGTGAGTGAGTGAGTGGCCGCCGGGGGATTAGATGTTTTCTTTTGGGAAAGTTGAGTGTGTTGCTTAACACACTCCTTGCCTGTTTTGCAACACAGAAGGGCGTGACGGTCATGTGACTCTTCTTGGTATGCTGTGACTGTAACTTTTATGAGTCAATAACTCAGATATCCTTTTATTTATATGGTTGGATTGGAACATTTCACTATGTATTGGTAACATTCTGGGTAAGTGGAGCCATGATAAAGGTCACTTGTGTCTGCTATATAATTGGGGGTTGGAGGGACTCAGTCTTTTTCACATGCAGGGTATACACCTGCTGTTTACACAGTATGTGCACACGGGAAAATATGTAGCTATGAAATGAGGGTCTCCCTTTTGGGCTGTGCTACATGACGCCCCATTTTGTGTGATGATTAGAAAATGTTTTGGTCTATTTACTTTTAAAACTTTTTTTTTGTTTTGTTGTAAATCATAATGAAAGGCAATGTTTTTTTCATATGGGCACTGCTTTTAAGTTTTCCGCTCAGGTGAATTTCTTGCATGCATCAATCCTGACAGTAGCAGCAGTGCTGATTGAGAAAGCTTGGTGAAAAGCCTCTTTTAAACATGCACTGTCCTCCAAAAAATGTCCTGACATTGTCTGAGTTGGGTGTTTGTGTAAACACAAATGGCCAAACAGTTGTCTGCATTCTGCTTTCTACTGTTCTAGAGAACATAATACAGTTTGTGTTGTAGAAACATCCAGTGATTCCTGCAGGAAACTTTGCCAGTTTAGGTGGAAGCTTATTTATTTAGAAAGTACAACTGACTGTAATGTGAACAGCTGTATCATTTCAAGAACAGTATGTATCGTCCTCCATCAGGGACATAGACTATACAAAAAAACAAAAATACATCTTTCTGTGAATAGCAAGTTTGCAGTGGTTAACAGAAACAAGTTGTGTCTCATATAAGCTTTGACAGTGTTCAACACATACACACCGTTCATTTAGCGAATGTGTGTGTGTGTGTATGTGCAGCTTCAGCACATGCTGTGAAGTCAGACCAAAGGAAGCACATGCGTTTAGGGACTATATTTTCAGATTTCAGAGCGAACACAGCGCTCTGTCACAACATTTTATTTTTTAAATCTGCAGCTCCAGACTACAGCAGGCTGTCACATTACTGATGATAAGTTTCAGATTCATGTCACACGTAACCTCCAGCTCATACCTGCACTCAGACACAGTGAGATGAAACGGAGAAAAGTGGCATTAGAAACAACACTTAACATGTTTCTGTGTGAAAGACTTCAAATCACTAAAGTAAATATAAATTTAATAGACTGAAATGACAATGTGTTTGTTTTTCACAGGGGTAGTTAAAGCTGCCGACTTAACTATAAAGCACCGCGGGAAACACTGACATCCTTATACATGATGTAGCTATATCAACACAGAAACAATCACCAGTGCTGAACACGCTTCCTCCTGCTCGACCAAAGTTGTTCAGCGCTTCAGCTCTGTTCTGGAGTCCTATCAATAGGACAAAAGAAATGTGATAACAACAGGCAGAAAATCATTTCAAAATGAACTTCAAGATGCAGAAGCTCACCTCATCTAAACAATCTGATCTCAATCTAACTCTCACTCACTCTCTCACTCTCTCACTCTCTCACTCTCTCACTCACTCTCTCTCTCTCGCTCTCTCTCACTCTCTCCCTCCAGGCCACAGATGCTCGCAGAGCTTTCCCCTGTTGGGATGAGCCAGCTATCAAAGCCACCTTTGACATCGCTCTGATAGTTCCCAAGGACCGGGTAGCCTTGTCAAATATGGTACGTGTCATGTGTTTACTTCTCCCTAAGAGAAACGGCAGACCCAAGACCGCCTGAGTCTCTTTCTACTGCTGAGTTTCTTTAATGTGTATCTGTGGTTATGTTTGTGAGTGTGTGTTTCCCCTCCTCTCTCTTCCTTCTCTTTTCTCTTAGACGTTTACGTAATAGAGGGCAGACAGTCACTGCATATTATACTGCTCTCTTATTTTATCTATTTAACTCCATGTGAAGTGTTACTACTGTACAAATCAAATGAGGATGCTCGTCATAAGAAACATCTTTTTGGGTTTATCAGACTCTGTCCTGTCTCAGTGATTTCAGCTGAAGGCGTTTTCAGCTTAATTGCATCAGAAAACATCATCTGGTTTAGATTATTTCAGACAACCCCCCCCCCACACACACACACACACACACACACACACACACCGCTCCAGGCTAACAGGGTTCAATTGAGGGTTGATGATGAAGCTAACAAAAAATTCTGATGACATGAATGCAGTCTGTCATTTTTAGAATGTTGTTTGTTTTATTTTCTGCTCCTGTTGTGTCAGATATCCGATCCAAATGAATTTTCCACAAGACGGACAACAAAATTCAATTAAAAAAGATAAATTACCTCAGAATATTACACTTCAATAACCTGAGATAATGTTATGAAGTTACATCAATCATTTCAGTCAAATTGCAGACCATCCAGCGCAGGAATTTGATTAGTCCGGCCAGCAGGGCCAAGCCCTGCACACATCGATGCTGGTCCAGCTCTTGACCTTTTGTCATCACGTACCTGCTGAAATGTATTTTCTCAGCAAGTAAAGTGTGACCTTTAAAGCCCACTGCAACACAATGCTGCATTTAATTCATCTGTTGTAACGGCAGGGTGTAAACATCAGCACACATGCGGAAATATGCCATACATGTCAGCATTGATATTTAAAGGATGAGTCTGTTTGTATACTGATTTTCTCCTTTTCTCAACAAATCTTTTAGAACTCCAAAAAAAAAATTGCACTACCTTCTAAAAATGCTCTCTCTCTCTGATTCCATAGAGCTCCATTGTTGACAAAAACTAATAAGATTAGGCTTCATTCAGGTTTCAATTTAACATCTAATTTTAATTAGATTAGATAATAGTTGCCATGAAAAATTACAGAAAAGCCTACAAAATCCTGTGGGGACTGATTTATAAGGATATGAAATAATAACTGTTTACTCTTTGGTAATGATCTACTATGAAGAGTCGTGCATAAGCACAGTATTACTAATATTATGCTTTGTCGTCTGTAATCTGTTCCTTTGAATTCCTCTTTGCTCATTCACTTTTCTAGAATGTCATTGATCGAAAGCCATATCCAGAGGATGAAAATCTTGTGGAAGTGAAATTTGCCACCACACCCATCATGTCCACGTACCTTGTAGCTTTTGTCATCGGTGAATATGATTTTGTGGAGAGCCAATCATCAGACGGTATAACAGTGCGCGTCTACACACCTGTCGGGAGGGCAGAACAAGGGAAATTTGCACTGGAGGTGAGGATGTTGTGTAGAAAATAGATCAAACAAAAATATTAGAATGTCATTCATTGTTTTGATCCTTTTATTAAGTTTGTTTTTCTGTTTTGCAGGTTGCGACTAAGACCTTACCTTTCTATAAAGACTACTTCAATGTTCCTTATCCATTGCCTAAAATTGATCTCATAGCTATTGCTGATTTTGCTGCTGGTGAGTTGCTGTCAGTCAGCCTACATCAACTAATGAGATATTTCATCTTAAAATGTTGAAACTAAATATGGTTTTCTTCCTCCTTTCAGGTGCCATGGAAAACTGGGGCCTTGTTACCTACAGGTTAGCTCAACTTTCTCTAGACCATTACACACTATTTTATTTTTAAACAAAATGGAAAAATTAACATGTTTAATTAACCAACCATATGTGGCAACATTTAAGAAATATTCTACTGCTGCAACAATTTATCAAGAACTTGTCAAATGTTATATTCATCTAATTAAAAAAAAAAAACAGTTCAAAGAAGAGTTAAACATCTCAGAGTTCAGCTTTCTGAATTTGAATATTTTCTGTTTTTTTTCCCTCTGAATTTGATATCGGATGATGAAATATCTATAATTTATCAACCAAATGACTCATTTTTTAATCACAGAAAAGAATCAACAGGTTAATCATTAATTGCAGCACTTAAGTACTCTAAAGTTACTCAATGTCCCTTTTAGGTGGTTCAAAGTCTATGTGTTTAAGAGTGTATCGTAGTTTTAACTTCATAATGAATAATCATGTATTACTGGTTTATTTCCAATACAGCCCAATGTGTCATTTGCCCCATTAAGTCCTGTATACATTTAAAAAGCCTTCGAAAATAAGTCTGAAAATAAAAAATAAATATTGTCAATTTGAGTGAAATCATTGAAAGATTCACGTATGCATCAATATGTATTTTCAAGTGCTAAAGATGAGTTTTGTAATGTTTTAAACATTTGTCTCTTGCCGATTATGTGCCTTTATCTAAACATTTCAAAGCTCACTCATGAGATTTGTTGCTCGTCTCAGTTTTACATCATTTTAGATTAAAGATCTTTTGGTTGCGGCCGTTAATCTGTAAAATAAGCGATTTATAATAGGTTGCTTCCTTACATCTTGATTAAGCCCCCGTAGCGTCTCAGCCACAGAGATGGAAAACAGCATCACAGCTGCCTGTTTGAATAGCTTATTTCACTTTCACTGTGAGAAACTCTGACAATTCAGTTGACAGGCCATAAGTAACAAACACCTTATGACATTTCACTTTTTTACTTCCCTTTAGCTATTTTCATTTACTCTGGACTTTTCCATCTGTAGCAAGTTCCATTTTCCATCCTTAAGACAATGTTGTTACTTTTCATCTACTGTATGTTCTTTATTTTCTTTCACAATGAAATATGTTTTTATCCGTACAGGACGTAAATTACCCTTTGCTTAGAAAAGTACAAAATTAAGCATAATAATTGCTGTTTTGAAATGCAAAATAATAGAATTTCAAACATGCAATTATTGATTAATTGTTTTTAACTGTTGAAATATAGCAAATAATAATGATAAAAAAAAAAAAAAAAACCTATAGTTTCAAGGCTCTCCTTTTTAATTATCCCCTACTTATCAGTACCGGCTGCTACCAGTCACTCGTTCATCCACCAAATGAAGTGTCTACCTTCAGTCTTAACCTCGACTTTCTGTTCTTTCTTTGTTTTGTTTTTCAGGGAGACAGCTCTTCTCATCGACCCCAAGAACTCCTGCTCGTCCTCCAGGCAGTGGGTGGCACTGGTGGTCGGACACGAACTCGCCCACCAGTGGTTTGGGAACTTGGTCACCATGGTAACCTGCCATTATGCTGCATCAGTTATTTGTACCTAAAATAACTTCAGACAGTCAATTATAAGTAAATGTTGTGAGCAGATAAAAAAAGAATAACTATATGATAGCCAAAGTCATAATAAGAACTATTGAAAACTATAGCAATACCGGCTAGAACACGTTATGAAATAACAAATAGAAGTTGTTTAAAAAAAGACCTAAAGCACAGGTACAGATATAGTAACCTTGAACCTGATTCTGTTTAGTGCGTTTTGGTGCCCACTGAAGGCATCTGAGTGCAACTGCACTATGTGTGCAACACACAAAAGGCCATTCCACCTTCTTAATGAAAGAATAAAGGTTTAAACATTTTTGGGGGAATAATTACCCTATTTCTGTGGAAGTCGATTGCCTCTCCAGCAGCAGAAAGTAGTTGATTGTTCAGTGAGTCTGCCAGAATAGAAAGCTTGATACCATTTTGATAGTAGGAACGACCTCACCCCACCATTCTGCCGCCATGCATTTCACATGGCGGACAGGTGTAACAGGGGAGAAGATATGAACTGCCAATCTGTAATTTCCATGTGTGTGTGTGTGTGTGTGTGCGTGCTTGTGTGCTTATATAGGAATGGTGGACCCATCTGTGGCTTAATGAGGGATTTGCGTCCTGGATCGAGTATCTGTGTGTGGATCACTGCTTCCCAGAGTACGACATCTGGACCCAGTTCGTCTCAGCAGACTACACCCGAGCTCTGGACCTGGACGCACTGGACAGCAGCCATCCTATAGAGGTGAGGAAGGATTTAGACTTACTATAGTGCAAGCTGCTGAATCATTGGTCTTTAACAACTGATATTTCATCATCATGGCAACAACGTGATCAATTTTGTCAATTTGAATATATTTTGTATTTTTGTCCTACTTTTGCACAGTCATATATCTTTTAATGATCTTTATATATTTATATGTGAATGGTGCTCAATAAACAAACTTGCCTTGCTCTGAACACAGCATCACAACGTTTTATGAAACAGTGTTGTATTCAATCAGTGTAACACCTCAAAAGTTTCCTTCAGACTCTTCAACTCAAGGTTTCTGGTGTATTTTTTTCTGCTCCAGGTGAACGTGGGCCATCCATCAGAGGTCGATGAAATCTTTGACGCCATCTCTTACAGCAAAGGAGCATCTGTGATCCGCATGTTGCACAACTATATAGGAGACGAGGTCGGTTATCTAACACTGTCAAATTGCTCCCAGCATTTCCTTCATTAAGATTGATTTTTGACACTTTCCTTGCAGGATTTCAGGAAAGGAATGAACGCCTATCTTTTGAAGTTCCAACATAAAAATGCTTCAACAGGTACAAACATGCCAGAAGCGATTTACAGTCGTGTAAATTGGTTTCACAGTTTCTTAATCTTCTCACTCCTGGCTGTCTTCCACAGAGGACCTATGGGACTGTCTGGAACAGGCCAGTGGGAAACCCATCGCTGCAGTGATGGGCTCGTGGACCAAGCAGATGGGCTTCCCTATAATAGAAGTAGAGCAGGAACAGGTGAGCTCCACTGGAAATGAGCTGTTTGATCAGTCACAGGAAGTTGAATAGACTACTTGAGAGTCTTTTAAGGATTTATGTACACGTTGCATTCCTGTGCTCGTGCACATGCATGTGCAACCGTACCCTGCCGAAGCACACCTCTTCCAACCGTGCCATGGCCAAGGAAGTGTACCGTGCTTGAGCACAGTACAGAGCATTCGCATTATTTAAACAAACTGGACTTACGGGGACAGTCATGCTTGGGCATGGTAAAAATTGACTAGTGTGAGTGCACCTTCAGAAAAGGAACTGCAAAAAATACTGTTTTGTTGAATGGAGTCTGGTGGCTTTTAAAAGAGCAAAGTAGTGCTTTTTATTTTTTGTTTTCTTTAAATTAGTTTTTAACAAAAAGGCTATCACTGAAAGGATCCTTTCTGTTATGTTGTCAGAAACTTAGGATAACAATCTGAGCGTGTCCGTAACAAAAACAAGCACTATAATTGGATTTCTCCCAAAGGATTGCAGCTATTACAGCCAGTGCCAGGTGAAGCAATCTTCCGAAGCATTTAACAAACTTTGTCATTTGTGGTGAAAAAAAAAAAAACTCTGGTATTAAAAATTGACGATTTACCCGTTATGAAAAATAAATCTATTACTTCTTTACCTTTTTGGTTTTGTAAAGAAAAGTTAATCTAACTTCTTCACCTTGAGAGGTGAATGTGTATGTCGTATTACTTGTTGTCATGTTGTATCCTGTTTTAAGATTCTCTTTTTCACACTGATTATAAGGTTTGTTTGTTTTTCAATAGCAAGGTGACGATCGCATCCTGAAGATGTCTCAGAAGAAGTTCTGTGCCAGTGGACCGCACAACGGTGAGGATTTACAGACGCCATTTAGTGTTCTCCGCAGTTGTTACAGATGCCTATCCCTTTTCCAATAATGTAGCTCATTCCTTTTGGTAGATTTGCTTCGCTAACGTCTCATTGGCTTTTTGATGTGTCTGTTGTTCAGGTGAGGATTGCCCCAGCTGGATGGTCCCCATTAGCATTTGTACCAGCGATGACCCAAAATGCACTAAGCTCAAGGTTCTGCTGGACAGACTGGAGACCACCATCACCCTCAGCGGCATCGGGCCCGACCAGTGGGTCAAGGTGAGCTCCAGTCACAGTTCTTCCAACACAAGCTGATATTTGAGTTTATCTTGGAAATTTAGCTGAGTAGGCAGCTCGGATGATTATACAAGTCTACGTTTTATTTCTTGATACCAGCTTCTAAGCAGTGGTACCAGACACATGCAGTCTCTTATTCTTTGTACTAAGGGCAGATTTAGAAAGGTATATAAAATAAAAACTCCAAATGGGGTGCAGTAAGAGTCATAAGTATGTGTGAGAACTGACCTATGAAATTATTGTAATAACCTCCTGAGAGACAATAATTCAGAGAGAGAAGTAGATTAGAGTGAATTAAAAGTTAAAAGAAAATTACTCTAATACAGTAGATTACATTTCTGAGCCCTCTCTGCCCCCCATGCCTCTGCTGACACCTTTCTGTCTGAATTCTGGACATTTTCACTAATACGAAAAATTAGGCAGAGCTTTTAAAACCAGTATGTTTAAGGTGTCCAGTACAGATGTAAAGTGAATATTGTTAACTGAAAGTGTACTTTTTGTTTTTAATCAAAAAACATATTTGCTTTATACATTTTGAAAACACTATCTTTTCATAATGCTGCTCTACAAGTCTGTCTTCACACAAGGCTGTGGCCATATTTGAGAAAAGGTCATGTACATACAAACTGGGTTTGTCACCATACCAGAATTTTGAACTGTGATACGAGACTGGTAATAATCAAAGGATACACCCTTTATGAAGTAATCCATCTCAAATATCACTTGTAATCTAGCTGAACTGACCTGTGAATATGAATAGACCACCACTTCTCGCTCTCTCTCTCAGTAGTGGCAGCCTTTGGTAAATAATATTACTTATTTTTTTAAGCTTCTTTAAAAAAAAAAGAAAGCTATGAAACTTTTAAAGGTTTATTGTTTTTTTTAACATGTTGTATCGTGTATTGAAGTAAGTGTTGAAAATGTTGAAACAAATGTAATAAAGGTAAATGTTGACAACCCATACATGTCAATGTTAATTCGTCAAGAAAACATGTTAAACAGGGTCAAAGATAGAAGTGAATAGTTCACAGGCGAGACAGTTTCTGTTTCTGTAGTAGAGAGAAAGAGAGGAGGAGGATGTGGTAATCACAGACTTACCCACACTTCCTCTATCAACAGGACAAAGTTGACAGTATTTAGAGAACCAAGAATGCTAAAAAGGGGACAGTTGTTTGTGTTGTGTTATTCAATCTTTCTTTTTCCTGGTACAGTATGTGGGAGTAAACGTTTTGCTGTTGTCACATGTCGACTGGTTCGCAATCTCTCTGGTGTAACTTGTGAATTACCACAGCTGTTGAACAACAGTCATCAGGACATTAAGAGTATGAACAAAGAACTGATAGTGATTAACGCTTCATACACATGATACTGACTGAGCTATAAAATAATTCCTCCAAATTCTTCTTGTCATGAGGCTCCCAACATTATTTAAGTGTTCAGAGATAGCTACTTTGAGGCATAGTATGTCAGGTTGTAAGATTAATCTGTCTCAAGGTTGATATACATGGCAACATAACCAGGTGTTGAAAAGCTTAGCGGCAAAAAATAAAAGACAACAGGTGATTACAGGATGTGATCAGGATAAGATTGTAGCTGTTCTGTTTGTCCCTGAGGTAGAGACATGCAAAGGATTTTTAAGCAGGCACCAGTCAGGCCATTTAAAGAGCACTCATGATTGGGAGACGCAGGTAGATTTGGGAGGAAAACCTGTGACGTAGGAAAGAGTTTGCTCACCCCTGAGGGCTGACCTGGTGTTATGGTCTGCGAGTCGGTGGATAGTTTATATGGTAGAACTGATTGAAGCTGAACAGCGAGGGTGGAAAGTTAGGGCTTGTCCAGTAGAAATGGGAGCAAGATCAGCTGTTTCGTTACTGAGAGAGCTGGGACAGTATTTGCAAAAGAAGGGAGATGTCAGTAATGGCAGTTAAAAGCAGTCAATGGATTCATATGAGGAAGAATAAAGCCAGTTTGGGGCGAAAAATAAAGGTAGGAGAAAACCATATATTTAGTTTGTTCTTCTCTCTTCCCTCATAAAAATGATGGCGCAGAGGGAGGTAGAGCAACAGCATTATCAGGTGGGGGTGAGTGCTAGTGATCGGGGCACCTCACCCTGTCTGTACTTCCCCTGTCCTCTTTCTAAGATCTCTCTACAGATTCTTCTCTATGTGCTCTATTAGAGCTCTCAAGAACTGCCGTCAATGTTGCACTTTGCCTCTGGTCACTTCCTGTCAGCACCTGTGTGTCCAATCAGACTCAAAGCTGATCGTTTGCTCTTACTGACATTGTTCCCTTTTTTCTAGATCCTTGCTTGTGTTGTACTTGCTCTCTGATGTACGTCGCTCTGGATAAAAGCGTCTGCTAAGTGAATTGTAGAATGTGCTAATGTTGGTACCAGGAAAAGTTGCATTTAGTTTCTGGGGGCCATTACAGGCCAAGTGGTAGAGTAGGTAGTATGAGCGTTGCATGTACGGAGCCTGGGTCTGTTGACGGTGGCAATGCTGTTTTGGTTGCGGTGGCAACAAAGGGCCATAAGGTCGGTTATGTAACTAATCAGTAGTTGGGCCTAGGGGCATAATTGGGATGAGGGGTCTCTTCACTGAGAAGTGAGCACTCATCCTTTCATTGGGGCACAAGTATCTTTTTTTGTTTTTCAAATTAAGTGCTACAGATGTTGAGGGGGAAAAATGAACTTACAAGTGTGAGCTCCTTCGTTCATAATATGTATTAACTCCAACTCCGAATAATCAGTGTTTGCTTGGCTTGGGGAAATGTTTCCATCACGTTAAGCCCATTGTTTGCTAAACCCTGAAGCTAACATTAGGATAACACTGTTCCCCTCACTCTAAGCCATGCTGGATAAAAAGCACTCTGTCTGAGAGGTAAAAAGGGTAAAACAACATTTTTTTCCCCTAACAGTCTGACCTAGTTGTGTCCATGCTGTTCACAGATCAACCCCGGCACCGTGGGTTTCTATCGTATCCAGTACAGCTCGTCCATGCTGGAGAGTCTGCTGCCGGGCGTCAGAGACCTCAACCTGCAGCCTGTGGACCGACTCGGCCTGCAGAACGACCTCTTCTCCCTGGTAAAACTCACACAAACAAACACACACATACACATGTACAGCTTGGTAATGAAACAATACCATGAATCTCCTTTTTTATCTTTAAGGGTCAAATATAATAGTCCACAAGAGTTTAGGTGCCCGGAATCATTAATAAGTGTGAGCATTGAGCACAAATGAAACTGAAAGGGAATTTAAAAGCATTTGTGTGACTTGGAGAAAAAATAAATTCAAGAGGTATAAATTCAAGAAGCCAATATATGTGATTGAAATTCTATAATGAAATATCGACTGTATGGATTGTAGCTGCTGCCTTAATAGGTGTATCACAGCTCTGAAATCAAATAAGAGTGAAAATATCTTTAAAAGGTTGAGCTTTCTTACTGTTTCAACACATTTATTATTTTATGCGTCTGACTTCAGTGATGCACATGCCGTTGGCTGGAGGATTATTTTCACATCAGTTGTAAAAAAAATCACCAAATCAAAATGTAGAAGTAAAAATTTGTATTATTTACCAAAAGGATTTCCATTAGACATCCGTTTTGTTTTTTGCTATGTGGAATACAGAAATATTTCTTGCAACTCTCGTCATGTTTCTTTTTGTTGAGCAACTTCTTCGTTTGCTTTATTACCTTTAGTTTGAGACATAAGCGAGATAGTACTGAAGTTAACTTACTTAAAGCACTTTGCTTGTATTCTTGATACATTTTTCATCTTAGTATTGTTTTTGGTTTCAGTCTCGTGCAGGTATGATCAGCACTGTGGAGGTGCTGAAGCTGATGGAGGCGTTTGTCAACGAGCCAAACTACACAGTGTGGAGCGACCTCAGCTGCAACCTGGGAGTTTTGTCCTCGCTACTGTCCCACACCGACTTCCACGAGGAGATCCAAGAGTTCATCAGAGACCTCTTCACCCCTATCGGCATGGAGCTCGGCTGGGACAGCAAACCAGGGGAAGGTGAGGAGTACGAACAGACTGTCACAGAGTTCAAATCTTACTATACAGTCCTCTTGAGACGATTACTAACTCTTCGTCCTGCAGGTCACCTGGACGCCCTGCTCAGAGGGCTGGTTCTGGGGAAGTTGGGGAAAGCCGGACACAAACCCACACTTGAGGAAGCCAGAAGGAGATTCAGGGACCATGTCGATGGCAAACAGGTCCTGCCTGCAGACCTCAGGAGCCCGGTGAGCAAACATAAAACTCACACAATAGTTCTGACTGTTTTTCACAGCGATTAATTGTGAGCAACCTGCAGACTTGACAAGTTTTTTGTTTTCTGCTGTGAATTGTTTGCCACTTCCTGCCTCATGGAAGATGTTGCTCCCTTGGTCCATCTTATCCTGTCTGATGCCTAGCACACGCTAAAATATTTTTGAGAACTTAACAGATTTTGAAAATGTCAGAGGCCCCACATATGATGACAAATAATTATAGATCAACAGATTTGTTCCTAGAGTGTGTGGAGAGCATCATTATGTACAAAACAACACTAACAGAATCCATTCACCAACAACCAGAGTGCTGACTCTCAAAACTGGAAATCTTGTGAATGTCCTCGGGTTCACACACAACAGTAAACAAAGCACAGCATTTTCACCACTTGTCCCACATCCAGCAAATTGAGACTTGGCTGGCTTTTATCTAATTGCTGTGTAGAAAGCAAGAGAGGTCTATCACCATGGCCTGGAGCCCACACATAAGGTCAAGTTCTCGCCAACGTTCTATCGATATGTAAAACCCTCTCTGCATTGCGGTGTCATGTCCCACATTATCCCACACAAACATACTCCTTGTCCCAGACCTGTTGGCACCTGGTCACCCTATCCATGTTTACAGCTACATCGACTAACATGCCATGTATTTCTTCTTCTTTAAGGTATACTTAACAGTGCTGAAGCATGGAGACAGTGCCACATTGGACACAATGCTAAAGGTAAATATGCAGCTTTAATGTGACAAAGATACCTTCAGGGACAATTACACAAAATGGGATAGTTTTTCCCTCACTATGACTCACCTAAATATCTAATCTGTCGTTTTCCCTCCTTTAGCTCCACAAACAGGCCGACATGCAGGAGGAAAAAAACCGTATCGAGCGAGTGCTTGGTGCCATCTCTGCCCCTGATCTCATCCAGAAAGTCCTCACCTTCGCCCTCTCGGTACACATTGTCACATTTACTAAATGTAACACAGTTAACCTATTTGTTTTTACGCATGACGGCAGAAATGAAAGAAGTTCTGTTCATTGTGCAGTTTTTGTTTAAAGAAAATCAAACCAAGTTCTTATTTAAACCATGAGTAGGTTTATTTTTTACAACATGTCAAAATAGTTACTGATAAGATTTCCCCACATAAAAAAATGCTGATGTGATACATGTATCCATCAATCTGTATCGACCCATCGATTGGTTGAACAATGATCCAATCAATCCGATGTCATATCCTCAATCTACGCCATCATCGTTAAGATACTCCTTTATTTTGAAACTCCCACTGCACACTTATTTCTCAGTTTTCAGCTAGCTGAACTTTGAAACATTAGTACCAAAGAATGGATTTAATGTGATATCCTCATGAAACTAGTGATTTACACCACTATGCATCAGGTGACTGCATGTACAGCTAACCTCTCTCTGACTTTATCCCCCCCACAGGAAGAAGTTCGTCCGCAGGACACAGTGTCAGTAATCGGGGGCGTGGCAGGCAGCAGTAAACAAGGCCGGAAAGCCGCCTGGAAGTTTGTAAAAGACAACTGGGAGGAGCTTTACAACCGCTACCAGGGTGGCTTCCTCATATCACGACTCATCAAGGTAACTTGCCAGTGTATGAGTAAATTCTCTACCCCAGCACAGACACAAGTGACTCAGAAAAGAATCCGTTTATTTTGCTCACATTTATGGTGTTTTCACTTCACACGTACACAAATCTCCTAAAACATTTAAGAACAATTTTCAGGGTGAGCTGTATGTGTGAATGCAAACGGCCAATTCTTCATCGGGACTTTTCTTGCCCACTCCCTGGTAAAAATTCCACATGAAATTGAGCTGAGACAATGTTTGAAGACAGAAGGACATTTTCAAGAAAATTCACCACGAGCAAGTGGAAGAGGGTGCCGGCGTTTATTTCAGGCTATCGGTTAGGGACTGGTGCAATCGGCATGTAAGAAATGAAACTTTTGTATTGCTTGAAAGGATGTCCCTAACCACTCATTCATTCTGTGACTACATGTGATAGATTATAGAATTGATATAAAGATTAAAAACTGTCATTGTGCAGTCAGATTCTGTTGCTTCGTCCACCATGTCCATGTTTTCCTTTTCTCATCATGACTTGCCTCGAGATTTTCAGGAGTGTATTTGTAAAAAAAGGCTGCAGGTTGTGGTTTATGTCTACAGAGTACCTCAGTGTGTGCGTTTTTTGTTTGTTCACACTTGTCTCTTGTCCTCTGCAGCTCACAGTTGACGGATTTGCTATCGATAAAATGGCTGCTGAAGTGAAGGTGAGATACTTCACAGAACTCCTGATCACTTTATTATTGCTTTTTCATTAGTTTGTTTTGAGGGAAGGGTTGTGTTTCTCATTCTGGTTTAATCAACATTTCAGATTATTCTTATTTTCTTTTGAAAATGATAACTTTCCATTACTGAAAGGAGCTGAATTTTGTTTGAATGGAAACTTAAATTGAGAGATTATTTTCACATACTATCTCTTCCTTTTTCATAAAATCCTTTATTTGCTTTCAGAGAATGAGGGCCTGATTTTAAAGTCAACTCAAACATTATAATTTCTCCCAACGTACCAGTAGAGACATGACATTGTCTTGTTACATCATTTCTCAGTTATGGTTCCCTCTCCCTGTGTTTGTGTTGAGCAGAGTTTCTTTGAGAGTCACCCAGCGCCAGCAGCTGAGCGTACGGTGCAGCAGTGCTGTGAGAACATCCTCCTCAATGCAGCCTGGCTGAAACGCGACGCAGAAGACATCAACCAGTATCTACTGCAGCGCAAAGCTCCCCCCGTCTGAGCCGCCACCACCCCCTGCTCCGCCTCCTCCAGCCCCATCCCCCCTCCCTCGAGCGCGGACCTCCCAGCATCATAGCTGCCTCGGCCACCCCTCTCAATAAGGAGCAAGGCGGGAGACCAGAGCGTACTTTACAGCAGGCTTCATTTCTCTAAAGAAACTGTCAGAAAGAAGGATGGCAAAGCCAAGAATTTAACAAAGTGTTGGAAACACAAAGAGACTCTTTGTATGTTAACCAAGCAGATCCATTTTAGTCTGACCAGGAATGTAGTTTTAGCCCCACTCTGCCCTAAAGTAATGTTTCATCTCAGAACATCCCGTCTCTCGCCAACTCTGCTAATGCACTCTTCATCACCTGCCCTGTATGCACTCCCTCATCCATCTCTGCTCTGTTGCTGAGAGAAATGTGTATCTTCTCCATCCTCCCCTTTTTTTTTTTTCCTGCTGCCCAAATTTAAAATGCATGA
Organism: Labrus bergylta; assembly: GCF_963930695.1. Classification (NCBI taxonomy): domain Eukaryota; kingdom Metazoa; phylum Chordata; class Actinopteri; order Labriformes; family Labridae; genus Labrus; species Labrus bergylta. Next base: position 6,632,179 of record NC_089195.1, on the reverse strand, counting down.
AGTGGGATTTTTTTTCTGCATTGGCTGCTTTGTTGACTTCTGTTTGTTTTCTGTACAAACAATTTGTTATTTTTTTTTATTCATTTTCCCATCCTCGCTCTCATTAAGGGTTCACACCTCCTTTTTCTTCTCTTTTGGGCGTCGTGATTGGGTGAAAGCAGAAGGCCTCAGGGCAGAATGGGGTTAAAACAGTAGTGTGTGTGTCGTAGTTTCCAACAGCACTGATTCTCCATTTGCTAATAAACGGTTAGGACGAAGCGAGCAGAGCTAGCATGGTACTACATTGTAAACTGTAAAATGCAAGCATTTTTTTTGCAGACAATGTTTCTTTTAAACAAATTAAACAAAAAAGTTAATGGTTACCCGTTTCCACCACAGAGCCCCACCACCACACACACACACACACAAAGAGCTCTGTTCAGAGTTGAATCAACATATTTAAACTCCCCTGTTTTCTTTCTCACTGAAATGAAGATATCAGCGTGTTTTATAAGACATCAGATGCAGTGATTTATTTAAATGTTGAGATAATCTTATATTCTGAGGGAAGAAGAAAAAAAAAAAGATCAACACTACTTTTTGGGGCCTTTTTATCTGAAGTTACATCAGGAAACGCCTCTCAATTAGGGTGGAGGCCCAGTCCAGTTGACTTTTTGTGGACGTGACAGATCGACGTGACAGCGCTGTCAAACCTCGGAAGCCTTAAATCGGTCAACTGGTTTGCAGTTCATATTTAAACACTGAAGTGGTGATAGTGACTTCCACATACCGTCAAATGTATCTAATGTGACAGATTATGCAGACTTGTTGAACGAGTATATCTATTATAGAATTTACAATTTGATGTGGTTTTTGAAAATATACCGACCAAGTCATCCAACCTGTTGTCAAGACTCTTCCCCCCCCCCCCCCTCCCATCCTGGAACATTTGTTGTTGTTTTTTTTCTTTTTCTGTTTTTTGTTTTGTTTTGTTTAAACTACAGTTGGTGTCCATTAAAGTGATAAAGGATTATAAAAAAAAACAATGATGTGAAATTAGTACCAGTTGATTTTGATGACTGAGGTGTGAGTGTGCATGTCTGGAAACAGATTTGTAATTTATTTTGTATGATTTCTCAGGCGAGGAAATGATCATACCGGATTACAAATGGTTAAAGCAGCACTGAAACTGATGAATGTGTAAATATAAATATAACAGCTGAGTTAAACCTAATGAGAATAAAGAATGGTGACAGATTGACTAAGATGATTTCAGAAGGAAAGTTTAAATGTCTACACTTTTTTTGCTTTCATAAAGTGTCTGTAGAAAACCTTCAGGCAGCGTTTGGCGGCTTGATTTTTGTGTCGACCATGCTGAGACGTTTTCTTGTCTTTTTCTAATGAATCTGAATTTAGTTCAACATGTTGGATGTTTTTGTGCTTCTTAATGAGCTGTCGAGCAGGACAGCTTGACTTCAGTGATGCCAAGGCAATCGTAAATATGCTGTCCAATAAAGTAACACTTGATGATACAGTACCTGTCATACAACATATTTTAAACCTTTTATAACCATGCAAATGTTTAAAATAGTATTTTCCAATCTGTCTGCCAATACAGTGTTGGGCTGTAGTGTCATTTGTTTTAGAATTCTGGTTTAGGTCCGAGTTGTGTCAAAAGTTGATGTGGTCCATGTTTCTATGCCTAAGCATCTTGAGAAGAGTCTACTGAAAATAGCATACACTGCACAAAAACACAGTGAGCCTGCGACCTTCAACATTATCATACTAATTATTTTCTGTTGGGAAATATCATAAGAAAAGTCAAAGATATATTCCTAACCTGCAGAACTGTCCCCATCTGGGGAAATCAATGGATGTCATGACTCATGTTCTCATTAGATGGAAGCTCTTGACAGGTTTTCCTTTATTATAACTATTTATTAATAATACAATATAGGTTAAAAAAAAGGTGCTTTACAACAGAAAGTAAAGCAAGCAGGCCATGTAAACAGACTAACATCAAACAATAAAGACTGCTCTTGATGTTAAGTCAAAAGTCTACTCCTGAGGTCAAAATTATGTGCGCAAGCAAAAAAAAGATTCTATATAAATTATTTATGGAATTTTAAAATACGTATAAGAATAATACAATCCAAAAAATAATATTAATTCAAACTAAATATTTCTTAAATTCATAAGTTTCAGTCATTTTGTAAAGTTTTCAGTTCTTTAGAATGTCAGCAAGACCTATTGGATAATGGGATCCTGGTGGGTGCTGTTCGCATGTCCAACCAGTTGGTGTCGCTGATGAGCTGGACCCAGTGATGAGCGAGGAAAAGAAAAAGGAAGTGAAGAAGTGAACTTTGTTTCCAGCAGGTTGCTGTTTGGACCGAAGATGTTGGCGAGGATATGACAGCTGTGTAAGTAAACGCAGTGGAGTTATTAACTCTATAAATTGTCGTTTAATGGTCAACCGATAGCCGAAATATCATGTTTCCAGTTTATCGGAAGAATTACTTATTCTTGAAACTTTAGCGCATAGATTGAATTAGCTAGCTAGCCGCAACGTTAGCTGCATGACTGCAAACTGTGTGCTAAGAAGCTAGCTTACCGCATATTAATAAGTAAGTAGCTTTGTGTTAGCTGCTGTTAATGCTATTTTTATTTTTACCCAACATCTCAAAATGTTAGTTTATTTTAACATTTCTTTGTTTATTTTATTGTTGAGTTGTGACCTTACAGTTTGTAACTATTAAGAGTTATTGTGTTATTATGTTTTTACCTACACTATTATTCAGATAGATTTATTGGCATGAATGTGTAAATATATTGCAAAAGCATATAATAGCAACTATTACAATAATAATAATGAAAAATATTAATTAATCCGTCAATAGTAACAATAATAACTTGCAATAATTATGTTTTAACGAGTATTAATTATTTAAGAATAAACCACGACAGTGTAAATGTTTTTTTACATTTAACAATATACCACGTTATCCTTTCGTAAAAAAATCAGTTGCCTTTGCTTTGGTATCAAGGGTCAAACTCACCGGTGTTTCGGTGTAACAAGTTACCGTGTTATCTAGTGACTCTCAGCCGAATGCGTCTGCGGTTGTCGTAGTTACAGTTGAAAAGACTCAAACCTTTTACTTGGATTTCATTAATCACAGAAATGATCATGCCTTTGCCATCACATTGAACATCCTAACGGAGAGGTATTTGTGAGGACTCTTAAGTTCCAACAAACCACAGACGTGTTCGGCTGACAGTTCTGCAGATAGTAAATTCACTTGTTGAACCGTAACACCGGTAGAGATGACATCGAGCAAGTTATTTTTAGCGTTGCTGTGGGGCTATCAGTCAGCGTTAAATCACTGGTTTGTTTTGCACTCAGCTTTCACTGGACTGTGTAAAGGCGGACATGGCCGCAGAGATTTGTGGATGTAGAATGTTTAACACTTTATCAGGTGTACTTTATTGTATGCAGGCTAAATGGGGACGTCCCTGTTCCAAGGGCCCTATGCAGGGGTTTGAAAAAATATTGTACTCAAATAAAAATACCATTACTTAGACTAAATATTACTTCAGTGGAATTACAATTAATGCACACGGCTGTTTATGTTCAGACATACAGCTCCTCAGAAGTTTTCTGCAAGTGTGAAAGCCCTAGAGGACTCAGACTCGAGTTCTTAACTCTTATTTTCATGACCTGTGACTTAGACTCAAACTCAAGCTTTAACTGCATTAGGATTCAGAAGAGGGATACTCAGACATACTTATTGATTAAAAAAAAAAAAAAAAAAAAGAATGTTCTATTGTTTTGTTAGTTTTCTTGTACAAGGCCCTAATGATTTATTCAGTTTAGGGGGAAGGCTGCTTCGTGCGTTCACCTGCATTGCACATGTGCTTTCTTTATTAGCGACAGTTTGTGTGTAGTGGTGATGTGTGGATTGCGTATGCTTGAGTTTATTAGAAACCTGCAGTGATCCTACTGCATTATCGATCGCAGCGATCAGTGCTTCTCCCCATTAAAATGACTGTGATAACCATTAAAGCACGACGCACAGTGCTGTTACTTCATTTATAATTAAACTCTCCAGACACATCAACAGGATCAGTAAGAATCTAATGTTAATAAATGTTTATTAAAATTAGATTCTTACTGATACACATCCAAAAGGTCCCACACAGTCAGTTGAGGTTCATACAGTGAAATAGTTTGGAGTTAAACAGCAGTCTTCCTTAATTCTGAGTTCCATCAAATTAACTTAGTTTTTGAGGTAGGCGTTATGAACTGTTGTGACCAAAATATCACAACAAACACTTTGAAACATTTACTACACATGACAAAACTTTTTGACAAAACTTTTTGACAAAACGAGTGCAACACAGCATGCGACACAGTCATCATTCAATCTTGATTATCTTGTTTTCATGATCATGGGAAGCCAAAATCATTGTACAACTTTGATTAATTGCCCATCCCTTACATAGCATTTAAAATGGGTACTGCTGTCTCCCCCTGGCCCCTCCTCCCTAGAGTCAATGTGGGTTGCGATGTCTTGGACAAGGAAGCTGCAGTGTTTAGCCAGCTCTGCGCTGGTCTCAAAACCTTTCTGAGTGTTAACCGCTCTCCATTTAGCAAAAGCATCTCCAATATTTATCCTAGTTTTATCACGTTTCTTGATCATGGAGCTTATTGAAAATGCAGAGGCTTTTTGTGGAGCCAGAAATTCGCTGGCTCCACACTTCAGATGTTTAAAGTTGCTGGCGTTTTTATTTTTACAGTAGTTTCGGTTATTATTTTTGTGAAAGCTTTATTGAAAAGTGTCTCAGCATCAAAGATAGAAAATATGAGATACTGTAGCCTATATGGATAAAATACAATCAAAAAGTTGAGGTTATTTTTTTGAGACACTCCACTAAAATTGAAAATGTATAGGGATGTGTAAATGTTACTAATGTGGTTTTTGATTGTATTTAAATTAAGAAATAAGATGTGATTAGAAAGCTTGAGAGAGAGTGGATCTCTTTTTGGTTTAGGTTACTTGAAATTTCTTGAAAAGTGGTTCAATGTTACTTTTAAAAAGATGTACTACCAACCCTGATCATTGTGAACTGTTTATATTTGGTTTGTGGCCTATTGGTCTAAAAAAAAAACAAGACAACATAATAATCTAAGTCAGTTTGTGAAGGGAATTAAAACAGTGCTTTTTGATGGGCATTTTGGTGCATTATAACACTCGTCTTGTGTTCAGGCTGTCTGGTGTCGTCCAGGCGGTGACTGACAGATGCCTTCATCATGATGCTGAGCAGCGCTCTACTAGTTGCCCTCCTGCTCTCCCAGGGCAGAGGCTTCCTTAACTCTTCAGAGGATGACCCTATCCCCGAGGAGTGGGTGCTGCTTCATGTGGTCCAGGGCCACATTGGAGCCGGAAACTATAGCTACCTGCGCCTCAACCATGATGGCAGAATCATCCTGCACATGCAAAGCCTCAAGGGAGATGCCGACCTCTATGTGTCGGACAAAACCCTGCGGCCGAGCTATGACACCTACAAGCTGCAGTCGGTAACCTGTGGACAGGACGTGGTTGTTGTACCTGGGGACTTTGTCAGGCCTGTGGGCATCGGCATCTATGGTCACCCGTCACACAAGGAGAGCGAGTTTGAAATGCGGGTGTTTTACGATAAGACGGTTCCCCAGGACCCGTTTGATAAGAGCTCATACACTTCAGAAGACGGACACAAGCAAAAAAAATCCCCTCAAACAGCAGAGGACGACTTTCAGGAAGAGGAGTCGATATTTTGGACAATTCTAATCGGACTTCTGAAGATTATTCTTGAGATTTTGTTTTGAAAACGGTTCTCCTGCCTTGCTGCTGTGACAGAGGGAGGAGATTTGGCTTTCTCTGATGATTATTTTTCTTTCATTTTTTAAGGATAAGAAAAATGTCACACCAAACTCCATTTGTAATTTAGGCTTTTTAATATCTCCTGACTTGTGATCAAACACACTTCTTTGATTAAAAGAGTACAGATAAATGATGGAGTTTCATGTTAAAACGTGTTGACAGATCACTAGGCTTAATTTAGCAGGGTGAATCATGGGCCAGATTAATCACAGATGGCACAATTGGTATTTTGTCTTTAATTAGGCAAAAGGAAGCTTAGTAAGATGAAGGGCAGGCACATGTTTATTGGTGGTTTAAATTGGTCACTGTTATAAATTTCTAGATTAACTCATGTTCAACCACAGGGGTGAGGGAGGAATATTTCTGGAGTTGTGATGGATATGTTTAGATCCTTTCAAGGTTATCTTAATACAACACTCACATATCAATTGTAACCCTAAGAATTATTGGTCACTGTTTTGATTTCTCATTTCCATACGAGGTACAAGTCTTGCTGGGAAGTTCATACTTAGTAATAATACCTGAATATGTTTTCCATAGGTTTCAGTTTCAGAAGGTTCCACATACGAATGAAGGGGGTTTAATATTATTGTTATTTAAGAGGATGCTAGTACATACAGTTCAATTGAATTAGGTACTCAGGTCCTGGTTTGAAAAAAGTAATAATATAAAATATAACAATAGTGTAATAAAAGGATAAACTCTGTTTAATGAAAATAAGAACTCATTGGCAGAAATCTTGGCTATTAACAAAAAATGTATCAAAAGTGATTAGAGTTCCAATTAATTTAAACAATACAGGTTTTTCATCAAAAAGGTCTAAATGAAATTTTAGTTTGTTCATTTCTTGTAAACCCAAAATAATAATTAGAACTCATTCTCTACTATAAGCTGTTAACTTCTTGTGCATTCCATGAAATGCTTTCAATTTTTGGACTCCCTCCCCAGACACTCCCGTAACACACAGGACTTCTGAGCATGCTAGCCGTTTTATTTCATGAACGGTTGAATGTTTCTTATTTGGCAGTGTTGGCTACCTTGTATGGATAGCAATAATAATTCCCTCTGTAGCTTTCTGATTGTAAAAGAAACACCTAAATATGAGGAATACAATAGCTTTTCATGGGAACTTTACTCTGGCCCCATACTGGATGAAAAGATGTGCGTGGACAGACCTGAAGATGGCAAATGTATTTGTTTACCAGAAAATGAATAACTCTCCGTCTACAAAGGGCTCGTGAGTGTTGTATTATGATGAATTTGAACCAATCCTTTAACTCTATTTCAAATCTTGAAATCTAATTTAGCATCAGAAAGATCATTGTTGAGCTTGACCTGCAAATGAATGGAACTGCTTTTCTTAACTCTGCATATCAACGCCTGACAAGACGTCCGGGTGTAAATAAGTTAGCAATACAGTCATTTTCAGCTGTTTTGAGCTGAACATACAGGAGGCTCCTACAGGACAGGTTTATAGATAAACATGAAGCCTGAAAAGGAGAGCACTGAAAAAGAAGGATAAACCTGTGATTTACACCAAAGCAGATCGTTCAGTTTACTAAGAAGTTAAAGCAAAGAGCCTGCAGTTCACAGTTTTCATTTGCCGTTTACAGCAATGTTTACTTATATCTGAGCCCTGTGGATTAAAAAGACTTTGCTATCAATCCGTTAACATTATTAGGAACATTTAACTCGGTGTTTAAGGCTCAACTTTTTTTTCTTTTCACCTGTTGGACAAACTTCTGATGCAGGGTTTGAGTTCAGTTCAGAGTTAACATGTGACCGCTAAGCAGAAATGTTCAACAGTGCCTTCTGATCAATCCTCTGCTGTTGTCCTGTTTTTCTGGAGACGATTCAGACAGGTTTCTAAATAAAGCAGCTGTCATACAGACTGTTTATCAAATATTTTGTCTTCTTGGATATCTTTCTTTCAGATTTGATGAAGTGTAACCTGCAGCATAAAAGAGACCTAAAAAAAATAGATGGTCGATAGTTTGAGTCTTCAGAGAAGACGGGGGTAACTCTGGGGGAAGACTATCTAGACCAGCTCTAATTGGGTGTAGAAACGAACGTGTCATAATGTCAAAGAAAAAAACAGGCTCTGATACTATGATAAACATTGTTATCATAATTCAGGCTGTTTCATTCTTTTTATATTTGTTTTCTCAGCAGAAGATTAAATATGACACCTAATGGCAGCTTTTACACAATGCTGCAACAATTAAAAATATATTTTGGGGATATGTTTGGTTGGCTTTTTTCTCTCAAAACTACAATTCACTGGAGAGTAGTTCTATCTTTCAATTCAAGGTCTGAGAAAACATGGGGGCTACACAAAACATTAAAAGTTTTTAAACAGTAATGTCTTATAAGTCCTTGCAAGTATCCTTAAATAAAAACAAATCAACTGTTATGGCTTAACTGATGAAGCTCTAAGTACATAAATTATTTCTAAAGCAATGTCTAAAATGCATTAAAAAAAAAAAAGTTGCAGAATCAAAGTTTGAAAAGCTTAAAGAAGCATCAGTATTTCTAGCTGATAAATGTGAGAAATTTAAAGATTGTCTCAGACAATTCTACGGAGCCCCTCTTGTGACATTGATGAAAATGTTATAACTCATGGCCATGAAATAATTCATAGCCTCAAAATATTTTGTAACATCAAAATATAAATTTCAAGGCCACAAATTATTATTTTGTGGACTCAAATTATAAAATGTTCGCCCATGTCACCAGAGAGCTCTGTAAAATTCTGTCTTTACTTCCAAGTTTTGAAAATGACTTTTACTTTTAATTAGGGGAAGCTTTTTCCAAACTATTACAAACAATTTGGGGTATTTATAATTCAGAATACATTCTGAAGTAAGTAATTTGTCAATCTTTAAGATTTGTTCCTCTCTTACAGTTAATTATATTTTTTCATAGTTGTTTAGTAAATTTTAACAAGTAATATAGAACCAGTCATAGGTGGAAACATTGCAAAAAAATGGGCTGAATTATGAAATAAAGATGTGATTGGCAAAGGACAAAAAGACAGGAAAATATTCCCCCCACCCTGACACATGCACTACGGACATAAAAAAAAACAGGGAAAATATATAAAATGCTTAAATCTGAAATTTGATCTTGTCTTCCATCCTCTTCTGTGTATTTTGAATCCTAAATTAATGTTCATCTGGCCTTTTCCCACACAATGATCAACACATTTGCAAACAAGAGGACTTTAACAGTATCTTTTTAGCCCTGCAGCATTTCTAAAGATGTAGCTGTATGTAGCTTCTGTATAGTTTGTATGTAGTTTTATATGACTACTGGATTTACTTAAGTATTATATACAATTGTAATAACATAAATAAAAGTTTCAAATGTTTATTTTCTTTGAAACATGGGACTAGTTCGTTCCACTGTAATCAGAGGTTTAAATAAAAAACAAAAGTGTTCGAGTTGTTTGCAGAATGATAACTTAAAAGAGTCAGAAGCCCCCAGGCTTCTTAAAACAATGTTTATCCAAGTTCAAGACCATGAATGCCTTTGACACATATACTCTTAAGGATTTTTATTATTTATAAACAACTCCAGGTAAAACAGAATAATTAAATGTCAGTCATCTACAAAGATGAAGCTTTATCTCCAAAATGAAACAGAGTTCAAAGAGTCAACTTGTTTTTTCTAGCTGCATTTAAGCAACTCTGGAAGTCATGAGCAGAATCCCTGACATTAACGTGTTAGTTTATGTATTAATAATCAATAAACTGATTCAAATAAACTGTCATCCTGTGTGTGAAATATTACAGCCCTCCCCCTCCTCCTCCTCCTCCTCCTCCTCATCTTCATCATGTCAGGCTGGGGGCCAACTCGATGCTGTTAATCCTCAGCACAGTCTGAGGCTGGATGATGATCTTCTTGCGCTGAAACCGGTGTCTTTTCCAGAACTTCATGTGGATTCTGGGACAAGAGTCCGTCTTTTCGATCACTGTGGCCTCAACTCTGACAAGATCTTTCCCCAGCAGAGGCCTTCCGATCAGGGTGAACTCCTCTGCGCCGACCAGCAGCACCTTCTCCATCCGAATCTTGTCCCCGCACTCCGCTTCAATGTGATTCTCGAGCAGGATCAGGTCCTCGTCGGTGACCTTCCACTGACGACCCGCGATGTACACCACGGCGAATAACCGGCCGAAGTCCTGCCTGTGGATCCGCTGGTTCACGGTGCTCACCACGGCGGCGTGTCGGCTCCGCTCCTCCTCCTCCGGTACCAAAACCGTCTGCTCTGACCACGGCGGGCTGGACAGGGAAGTCCGGGGCAACAGGTCCCCGCTAACGGAGCTCTGTGTTCGGACAGCAGGTGGGGACAGGAGAGGTTTTATGGATAGTAACCTGCTGTATGTCCTCCACAGTCCTGCTCCTCTGCTCAGCGCCATCTTGACAGGAAGTGCAATAGTTTGCACTGCGCAGGCGTGACAGCTACAAAACACATGTGTAGCTGTGGACACCGAATTTTCTAAAACACTAAAAAGGATGGAAATAAGTAAGGCAGGACAAAATTACATTAAGTAGTAGAAGCCTATCGCATAGGTTTTATTTTATTTATTTTTAGCAGGAAAGGATTGTTGTCATAGTAATGTAGGCCTACTATTTGGAAAGAATGTAAAAATAACAATAAAATAAGGTCCATAATAAAATGTAATTTTAGTAGGTTTATATCTCGTTGAGCTGACTCTTTAACATATCCATACAAGTTTATTGTAGATTATATGTGTATTCATAAAAAAACTAATAACTAAAAATTAATTTGTTTTACTTAGAATTTAAACAATAGAATTTTTACATTTTTACATTTTTACATTTTTAATAAAAACCTAATACATTAAATACATACCCAATATCTCCCCAGTCTCTTCGTTATATGTTTTTTGCTCTTCTTGTAATTGTGATAGGCCTACACATATTTATTTATTGCCAAATTTTAAAGATGGATTGTCCAGGTATAGCCAGGTCTGGATACTTCAATGGATGAGTGTTGTTTGACAAAATATTCAAATAAAGAAGGAATAAACAAGTTTATTAAGTTGGTGTTTCTTTCTCAAGTAAAGCTGAAGCAGACAACTGTGGTGATATTTTCTTTTTTTAAAGACAAAAAAAACAAAACACAAGTAGGCTAGTTGGAATTTCCATCTTTCAGATTTGATTTATGTGCTGGATAAGTGATTTGCTAATACCACACAACTTAGACCAACAAAGAAAACTACATGTGTATTAGTAAAGTTGGCTTAGAAATATGTTAAGAGTAGGAAAGATGTTCCAAATATTTATTTATTATTATTATTATTTATTCATAGATGTTCACAGTTTTGATGGACTTTATTTTATAGCAAAAAATCACATCAATAAGGCCAAAGTTCTTAACTCAAGTCTCTTTTTTTAGCGTTTTTTAAAGGAATAAGAATGACATTTGTTTATTCTCGTACATGTGTGACCCATAGGTGTGACCCATAGGTGTGACCCATAGGTGTAACCAGGTAGACACCCATAAAAAATTAGGCTTATTTAAATGTACTCTTTTTTTTTTCGTAAATGAGTCCATCGCTGGGACATCCTGTACTATGACTACCCTTAGTATATTATTTTACTGTTGCTTATATTTGATGATAAATTGGCGTATGTGATTGTTTGTAATTTGTTGTAAAGTTGTATCAAAACATTAGAGTGTTTGAATTGTACGGCAGCACCTTAACGCAGCGCAGATCTGCCTCCATTTTGTGTCGGCACGTCCCGTTTCCGGGTTCCTGAGCAGGGACCGATAAAACGGTGTCAACGGGGAGTATGGCTTTGCTCGCCGCTCAGGAGTGCGGGTAAAGTTTTCCATAGCTTCCTAAAAGCTCAAAAAAGTGAATTTTTACACCGTCTGTAGTTTGTTTTACCATGTGAGTAAAGCCCTGTTATTTCTCACAGTTTACAGACAGCCGGGCTGCAGTGACACTGACAGCTGGAGAGTAAACAGCCCGATGCTAACTAGCTAACAGCAGCTAGCTCCAGTATAGCGTTAGCCCGCTAAGTGAATGTTTTGATCCTCTGCAGTAACCCTCACATCATAGTGTTTGTCAAAGAGCTCAGACGAAGGATTGCCACAACAGCACTTTCCATTCATGTTGTTTAGGAGGACGAGACCATCAAACCTCTTCTTTTCAGGGTAAGTAGGATGTTGAAGCTAACTTTACTCCACCTAAGTTGAAGCTAGTTGGCAGCAGGTAAATCCAGCGGAGCGTTACCTGGGAGCGGCTGGAGGCTCAACCTGTCTGGGCCCGTTAAATCCTGTTTCACCGACCATAATGACACACTGTAAACTCCCTAAAAACTGCTACATTTATCCACTAACTTGCTTCAGTGTGTGTATTAATAATTTAAAAGTAACTGCGTGCTAAACAAGTTAGCCGAACAGGATGTTCTTATTATTCTAAAAGTGTCTCGACGGTGTTTGAGGACTTTTTGTTGGATATGGTTTTAAATCTTGAGCTGTCAGAGCCTAAAAAATCCTAGAAACTCTCACACATCGCCACAGGCCTTTAGCTTGCTGTATTTCCTTGACCACAAAAACATCTAACTTCCTTATACATCCCCCCCCCTCTCTCCCTTGTTGTGTTTCTGTCATTCTGCATCGTCACACTTTTAGTGGGGGGGTTTACTGTTCATTTGGTGTTTTGATGCAGAGATTTATGACACAAACATCATTGATCTTGACCTACTTTGGGACCTCACTTTACTTGGATCTTTAATGGAGAGGATTAGTCAGATTAAAGGGTCAATGGGTCAAGACCAGCAGCTTTTATCAGTATAGCTGTCAGGTTAGTATGCATATGTTGGATAAAGATACTGCAGAGGTAACTATTGTGCACCTGGAAACATGAATAAAAACATGCCGTTATGCTCATATCTTGCAGTTAATTCATGTTAAATTAATTACAGGATTAACTGTCAATAATTAAGGTGGACAGCTGGACAACTTGCCTAAACCCAGAGAAAGAAAAAAAAAAAAAAAAAAACTTCTTCCACCAGGATATAGAATAGAATTACTTTATTGATCCAAAACTGGGAAATTGTGGCATTACAGCAGCAGGTTATCCAACACACAATATGAGCAAAAAACACAATGCTAGCAATCTAAACACAATATAATATTAAATACAAAGTAAATAAGCACTAAAAAATATCAAAACTAAGAATGAGAATATATACAACCAGGATTTAACATTACTAGTCTTAAATAGGAAAGATTAAATAGGAAGATTAAATGTAAATGTGCAAAAACAGAGTTGTAAATGGACAGTATTGACATAAGTTAAAGTGCATGAGTGTAGACATATTATAATCAGAAACTATACAATATAACGGTGAGTAGACAGACAAATGAAGTGAACATGAGTGCAGGGATAATTTATAAATGTAACATGTGCAGAACAGATTCCATTATGGAGAGACAGATATTATTATCATCATCATATAAACGTACACTCACAGGGTTAGCAGCTGGGAGCTGAACACCTAACAAATGCAACAGGAGGCAGCAGGAGAGATATACTCTTTATACTGAGCTACAGTATAGCCACCAACAAACACAGTAGCCTGTAAATGACTGTCAGATAAGGATGAGGGAGAGAGTTATCAATGCTAAATCTGATCTACTGCATGTTTTATTTAGCAGCAGATAATTGAGCTGCTGTACTCAAGTACTCAGACATTTTATTAAAGAACCAATGTTTAGAAATAATGTTCATAATAAATGCCATAAATTGCCAAAATAATACAACTTAAAAAGTTACATTTATTAGAATTAAAATAGCCTGTTCTAAGTCATTAAACTTAAGGCAGCCTACTCATTGTGTAGAATTTGCTTTTTCAGAATTATATTAGAGCACTGAATGGGAAAATCAGGGCCAATACCGATGTTTGAAATAACATTTTAGCCGACTGCATTCGGCTAAAATGATGACAGATGATTGTTGCATGACTTCTTATGGTGCAAGACTCTCACAATGCCACCATTGTCTCATGTTTGAAAATGAAAACAAGATGTTTTTTGTTCAACAGGTGGCTACATCTGCCCAATAAAAAAACTCTTCTCTGAATCAGTAATAAGGTGCAGTGTTAAGTAACGTTTTAGTCTTTATTTTGAAACCACTATTTGCGGTAACTATAAACAAATTAGTTACTTTCCAGATTCAGTAACGCCGTTACAGGTACTGACATTTAAGTTACACTCTTTACTTTATATGAAACAGTCGACAACAAGCAGGCAAGGTTACGCTAACATTTGCACAGCATTATACCGGGAGAAAGAATGTTGCATGCTGTAAACAAACACAGTCAGCTGATAATTGAGGCCTGAGCTTTCTCTCTCTCTTGAGTTAAACAACAAGAATAATACGGTGAGTTGTAGTCTATGTGCAGGAAGGAAACTTCTCTCACAAGGAAGAAACACCGAGCTAAACGACAACATGCTTCAACTAAACTAGCTGTCAGAGAGCCCCATGCTGCAGACACTGGAGAACCAGGAGAACCATTTAAGGAGGAGACACTCCATACTAACAGCCAGCTTGATTTAAATTGCTGCCAGCTCCACGACCTGTAAGTCAGGCTATGGACAGATAGACAGGTATGTTTTCGGTGACGTGCTTCATATAAACTGTTGCCTTTAGAGAATTAGTAAAATACAGTATACAATTTGAGAATGACTACAGTGTAATTTGAAATGAGTGAGTTGTCACAGGCACAGCACAATTCTTCTCTGCAGATCTTCTCCAGCTTTGTCAGGTTGGATGGGGACCATCGATGGACAGCCATTGTCAGCTCTCTCTAGAGATGTTTTATTGCGTTCAAGTCAGGGCTCTGGCTGGCCCAGTCCCTGCTGCTGCTGCAAAACTCCCCCAAAGCAGGATTCTGCCACCACTGGGCTTCACTGTTGGGATGGTATTGGGCAGGTAATAAGCTGTGCCTGGTTTCCTCCAGACATGACGCCAAGAAATGAGGCTGAACAGTTCAATGTTGTTTTCATCAGACCAGAGAAGCTTGTTTCTGGCAGCCTGAGTGTCCTTTAGGTGCTTTTTGGCAAACTCTAAGCAGGCTTTTATGTGTCTTTCACTGAGGAGAGGCTTCAATGTGGCCACTCTGCCATAAAGCCCACATTGGTGGAGTGTTGCAGTGATGATTGTCCTTCTAGAAGTCTCTCCCATCTTCACACAGGATCTCTTGGCAGAATGGCCGCTGGGTTCTTGGTCAATTCTTTTACCGAGGCATTTTTCTTCCAATTGCTGTGTGGCCAGGCAGCCGGCTCTAGGAAGAGTCCTGGACCGGTTTTTCCAAATTTCTTCTTTATGGAGGCCACTAGGCTTTTGGGGACCTTCAATGCGGCAGACATTTTAAGTGATTTGCTAATACCACACAACTTAGACCAACAGAGAAAACTACATGTGTATTAGTAAAGTTGTCTTAGAAATATATCAAGAGTAGGAAAGATGTTCCAAATATTTGGTCCCCTTTTGGCAAAATATTTACAGTTTATTGTTCATATTATGGCCTATTCATAGAAGTTCACAGTTTTGATGTTGAGTATTGACTTTATTTTATAGCAAAAAAAATCACATCAATAAGGACAAAGTTCTTAACTCAAGTCTCTTTTTAGCGTTTCATTCCTGTCACTTGAGCTCCGCAGGCAGTTACTTCGAACTCATGGCTTGGTTTTTCCTCTGCATTGTAAACTGTGAGACCTTTATATAGACGACAGGTGTGTGCCTTTCTGAATCATGTCTAAACAACTGAATTTATCACAGATGGACTCCAGGAAGGGTGGAGAACATCTCAAAGATGATCAAGATAAATGGGAGGCACTTGAGCTAAACTTCGAGTGTAGTAGCAGGCCTGAAAACAATGAATGCTGACTCATGAGCGTCTTCTATTAAAACCATTTCTACAAGAGATTTTTTTTTTTTTAGGTTGCCATGATAGTGACTTGTCCCTCACAAAGAAAAAAGAAAGTGTTGATATTCAGCCTTTAATTTGAATTTTTTCAAAATTTCCATAGAATTGTTATTGATTGATCAACTTAACGTTACCTCTGCAGCATTTTAAGCTGGCCGCAAAATGCCTTTTCTAATATTCATCTATCATTTCAGTCTGTGAAATGTCTGCAATGGAAGATTCACATCAGATCGCACGAAGTCTAAACTAATACCATGATCATTATTTATTGTGTAAATCAAACAGCCACTGCGGCTCAGTAGTAGTGTGAGGCTTCTCTGACCTAGCTTCCTCTGCAGGAGCTAGGTTTGATTCCTAGCTCCTGCAGTCACATGTCAAATTGTCCTTGGGCTAGACAGTCAACCCCAAACTGCTGAGTTTGCGGCGTGTGAATGTGTATGAATGGACACTGATGGACACTAAACACAGCGCACCTCTGCCATCAGTGATTGAATGTAGTGTGAATGGAAAAAAAACGCTTTGAGTATTCAGAAGACTAGAAAAACACTATACAAGTTCGAGTCCAATATTCCTATTTCCTGTGGTACGTAAGTCAACTAATCAATCAACTAATTGTTGTAGCACTCACATTTTGGCCTGTAACAGTATTTGTCACGATTCAGTGCATGCAGTCACGTGACAAATATGTCTAAGTGGAGATAAAAGGCAATACATAGAAGAAGGAGACACAACAATACACAAAGAAGATACACAGTATTAACATGACACGACAGAGCTAAAAGACCTGTCTTTGTCTTTTAAACGGTTGTGGGGACAGTTCAGGTTGGCAGTGTGGTCAAACACGTCGAAAGTTTTCAAGATGGCATCAGGAGCTGATCAGTAGATTACTGGAGCTATGAAGAAAACGGGTGTCTAACAATTCATCCCTGCTGTTTTTAACAAGCAGCTGGATGGGAAAACAGAGAAGGTCAAAGACTATCCAAGCTTCTACTTTATGCTTAGACTGCGTCATGCAGTGTTTATGTAGTAGTAGAGGACATACAGGTCTTTGTGTTAATTATTTTCCTGTTGAACCAAATTCGTACCAAACCGTTACATCCCTACTAACATTACATCAGGCTTGATTGTTCTTCTTTTTTTTTTTTTTTTTTTTAAAGAAAAGAAAAAAAGAAAGATCAAAATATCAAATTCCAACAACTCAAATGTGAATATTTTCAGTTTC
This sequence comes from Labrus bergylta, assembly GCF_963930695.1. NCBI lineage: Eukaryota > Metazoa > Chordata > Actinopteri > Labriformes > Labridae > Labrus > Labrus bergylta. The sequence continues at coordinate 6,615,091 of NC_089195.1, read as the reverse complement.
CTTCCTTCTCTTTTCAACAGAAACTGAAAATCTTTGAGTTATGAATAGAATAAGACCTTTGAGGATCTCCTTGTGGGCTTCTGGAAACATCAACAATTTGACAATATTTTAGGCAACAATGAATCGATTAGAAGAATAATTGAAAAAGGTTTTAAAGACTATTGAATTATGCAGTCATAGAGATGTGTAAACAGACAATTATTCATATTATTAGCCCAAAAATAAGACTCAATGCACTAAAATGCATTGCATGAAAAACTATGTTCTTGCTATCTGATGTTTCCGTCTTGCACACAGAATATATTAAAACATTTTATATTCCTCCAGAAATGAGGGGGAAAAAACCTGACTCTCAGTTTCTGTTTCTGCCACTGAGTCATTTTTCTGTTTCAACCATGTCAGTGACTGACAAGCGAGCTTGCTGAGTGAGATTCCTTTGGTTTCTCTCGGTGAAAACCTGCCAGACATTCAGCCAGTTGGCCTGATGAATGGAGCAGCAGAGGGTGAGGGTGGAGTGAGAGAGACAACGTTGCCTGCATGAGCCAACAATGGGCCCAGACTTCTAACTGGTTTGACCTCAGTTAGTATTGTGTGCAAAGCAGTTTTAGGTACCGATGTACTGAAGGTACGATTAATAAGAACGCGTGATGAAAAAAAAAACCTGGGCAATAGGTGTCTTTATTTTATTAAGTCTAAAACTGTTACTTTACTCCCGCCTATCAATCATGTCAGCTACGTGCCTAACTATGGATAACGTATCATAAACTTGTATTCAGAAAATCAAAACTGGGACATTTTACAAAAAAAAAATCACATCCCACACAGTGTGTGCCCATAATGACAATAACTGATCAGACCTATTTGGTTTTTTGTACCAGGCTGTAAACATTTCTACTGTAAAAAACTTTGGCTTGGCTTTTTTCAATGTGGTGTGTATGTGACTTCCGGGGCTCCTGGAGCCAGCTTCAAGCAGACGCTCAACAAACTGCCAGATTTTGCACTTGCTTAATTTTTCAAGACCAGATGCTGCTTGGTTTAAAGGCACGATCAGTTAAATATATATATGTTGTTTTGCAGGACTTATTGTGTGTTGTCCTAGCTGAGAGAGTGAAGACACCGGTGCTAACCCCCCCACCCCCACCCCCACACAGAGGTGCCAACAGAGGGACAGGATGCCTATTCCTCCCCCTCCCCCTCCTCCCCCTGGACCTCCACCCCCCCCAACCTTCAATCAGGTCAGTGATCGGAATGAGATTATTGCAGAGTTGGTACTACTTTTATTTCAGTGTAGCAGAATTCCTTACAAGACATGTTTTTGTATAAGTTGAGACAAATGTAAGTCTGTCAAGTCAGAAAGTCTTTCATGGTATAAGAAGGGACAAAATTGGACAATACACATTAGAGTAAGGACTTACCTACCCCCTCGTTTAATGTCATATTTATCTAAACATTTTTCTGTTAATGTTCAGAGGCTTGTACTTCATACTGTTCATTAGCATACTTACCATCACTAATATTGATGTTGGTATCAGAACAAGTGTACCAGTATCTGAAATGCCTCTGATTCTTTCTAAAATGCAGATTACCCGTAAAAGAAGACAACTTGTTTTATCAGACACATTCCTTCTTCATTGCTCCAAAACAGTAGCCTTCTTAAAAATGAAAAATGCATGTGAACACATTAGTCCTGCTAAATTTGTACGAGACAGAATATTTCTGAGTCGTAATAACACACTTAGATAATGTAGTTGGAGACCATGTGCTCTCCATGGAAAACGGTGTTCTTTATGAAAACACCCATCTGACTTTATTATTTTTTTTTATCATTAAAATAGATTTGGCTAGAAAGCATAAAGTATTTACACACTTACAAAGCAAAACAAAACTTAAAAAAAGACTATTTGAGGACAGCAGTGTGCAGTCACAAACAGAAACATGTTTGATTTTTCAAACCAGGATAAGAATGCTCCTCAAATATTTCCTCTTTAAGGAACGTCGTAACTGTTAAATTGACTGAAGTCATTAAACAAGCTGAAGTCTAGTTTAATGATCGTGTTCCATCTTTGTTTTTTCCACTGACATGAACATCAGAGAAGGTTAAATATGCAGTTTATGGGATCTGAGAAAAATGTCTCTACCAAAAGCACTCCAGTAAGATCTGAGGAACTGGAGATGTGACTGTGTTTGTTAACCTCCTGCAGGCAAACACTACACCTCCCAAACTGAGCTCCTCCAATGCTAAAGGCAGAGGAGCCCTGCTGTCTGACATCTGCAAGGGCGCCAGACTAAAGAAGGTCGGCGTGGTCAATGACCGGAGCGCGCCCATTATAGAGAGTGAGTTACAACTTCATTTCATACACCCGAACCCCTGATCTAATGTGTAACTGAGCTTTTATTTAATATACACACAAGAAAATGTATCCATATACTTGTCGTATGAGTTAAAAATACAGGGACATGCAGTGATGATGTTTTCAGTTTAGTAATTCCCTGGAGCCCATGGGTGAGATTTGAATGGGTCCCCAATCATCATGATTGTTGAATCGGACGACACCTCAGACAAATCAGACCTAAAATCGTCTACTGTATAGCCAGCATTTCTTCTGCCATGTACCTTGATTTTGGGCTTAATTAATATAAAACAATGAAAAATGTAATGAATATTTAATTCCACAGACATAATGAGAAACGTTTACATTCATGTACCCAATGTTTTGATTGATAACTTAAAAAATATCTTCCATAGTGATTTGTAAGAAAACTGCATCAATTAATCCAGAACCGGATTGTGTAATATGATCTGTTTGTTTGTAACAGCCTGTGCAGCTTTTATTCAAGGCTGTTAAATGTAACTTATTTTTCTTATTTGGAATTGATTAATTAATTATTTGGAGATATTTAATTACCTCAAAAATTTGAAATTGTCTTGCTGTTTAGTGCAAATTGTATTTTATCTTACACACACATGCTGCTGCATTGAGCTGTCGTCTTGCATGCTCCCTGTGGGTTTAATTCCTTATAGTTCACTGGAGGAACCAAAAATATTAGTATGGAAAGGCAGAAGTAATGGCACACATCAGTTTTGATTTCACATTTTTACACAACTTGATACAGATCTCTGATTTTTCCTGCTTGGTATTCTTCTGTTTCATTGTACATATTTTGTGGTGCATCTACAGTAACTCCTAATACGGTACTTAATTATTGAAAAAATGAAAATGTCTATCTAATTCTGCTTTCTTACCTATCTTTACTGACAATTGTCTCTTTCATTCCACCAGATTCGGGAGGAGGTGGTGGAGGCAGCGGTGGAGGAGGAGGTTTTGGAGGTGGAGGTGGAGGGCCAATGGGGATGGGAGGCCTTTTCCAAGGAGGTGTGCCAAAATTACGCCCCATCGGAGGTAATAGTTGTATTTATTATGTCTCTACTTTATATTCATTTATTTTTTACCAAATGAACCAAAATACAGGGATGAACTTTTATATTTTTTACAAATAGAAACATCTCTATTTCCTTGTTCTTTCATCTGAAATTTAAAGATTTGTAGTTTGTCTTCTGGAACCTTGTTGCAGGGATGAACAGAAGTGTATTGCATTAAGATGAGAAAAATGTATATCTATGTTTTTATCAAATACTGAGATAATTAACTCAGAATTCTGAGAGGGGAAAAAAATTGTCTCTGTTCTTCTGAATGAATAAAATACAAGTCACATACAGGGAGAGGTTCGTGTCCCCGCTAGATGCATGCAATTCTCTGCACAACACCAGCTCCTCCATTGCACTCTGTGGGGATCCTGTATTTTCAGAAATGGCCTAATTGTCTCTTTGAGTCAACACATAGCCAGCATCAGCATGAATGCATTTCAGATGCAACACGTTATATCAGTGATGCATGCCTTATCAGCACAGCTGATCCTGACAGACCAGAGTGGGGTTTGTGTAAAGATCTAAGTTGCCTGCACAAAGTCGACAAACTACCTGGGTACCGCCTGGGTATGTGTGCTACTTTAAGTGGTCTAAATCAGAGCTTCTGCTGGGATTTAGAGGTACTGGTATCGCATTCATTCAGAAAAAAATGGCAGAATTTTAGATTTTCATAAAAATGTTAATGGTAAGTCAGAGATAATTATCTTGTTAGTTAAAAAAAACAGAGAAGTTTTGTTTTCTCACTTGAAAAGCAATACGCTTCCTTAGGGATGTGATCCTTCCAGATTGATCTAAAATGATATATTTTCCATCCTGAATAGACATTTCCACACATCGATTTATGTGTCTTATTTTGTGTCATTTTATTATCTGTATAAGATTGCTGTTGATCACGATATACCAGTGTGCACATGTTCTTTACCCCTCATGATATTCTTGCGAGTAGCGTTCGTATTGTCTTCAGGTGATCGGAGAACGAGATGTCTGCGGTTACGATCCTTTAAGATACATAAATTGACGTTCAATTTCACATGTTAATCATTAAAACCTCTTATTCCCCTTTTTAAATTGTTTTGTGCAGCTGGTTGCTTTTCATTTTATTCTGTTTTTTTTATTTTTTATTCGTTATAACAAGCATCCCAACAACAGACATTGTAAGAATGTATTTGTGAGTGACACATTTTAAAATATTGAATTGTGTTGTTAGGGCAACACTATGACACAAACACAAGAACTATATAGTCCACATGTTGAAATGTATTCATATAAATGTGTTCATCCTTGCTGTGAAAAAGGTTCCAAACACAAATATAAAAGACATTTGTCTGGATTGTTTTCTCTCTATTAACAACACGTCTCCACCCAGATGGTTCGGCTGGTGGTTCTGTGGGCAGATCCGCCCTGAGGCCCCCGGGATCCAGGTCCGCAGCCCCTCGCCCCCCCACAGGCCGCTCAAGCTCACCTTCCCCACAAAATAAGCCCTCTCCCCCAGAGCACCAGCGCTCCCACCGCCCCTCACTTCCTGACATCTCACGTCCCTCCAGCAGCAGCAGCAGCTCTTCCACTGGCAGCGGGATGAAGCACAGCACCTCTGCCCCCCCTCCTCCTCCACCCTTCAACAGAGGGGGCCGCAGCAACGCTCCCCCTATGCCAAACCAAAAGGCATCTGCTCAACACTCCTCCTCTGCTCACAGCAGAGAGAAGCCCCTCCCACCAACTCCAAACAGAGGCCCCAACCCTTCAAGCTCTGTAAAGCCTCCTCTGTCTTCCAGCAGACCGCCAACAGGTGGATCCTCAGCTCCTCCACCTCCTCCTCCGTACAGGCCTCACACATCAGGCGGCGTCTCCAACGGGCCATCACAGGTTGATGGGGGCGGAGCTCCAGAGCTACCACAGAGGCACAACTCCCTGCACAAAAAACACACATCAGGTGGCAGCATAGGACGCAGTCACGCTCCTCCACCTCCTCTGTCATCGTCTCCATCTTCTCAACAGGGCGTCAGACCACCACCACCTGCCAGAGAGCCACCTGGACGCAGATCAGGTACAATAGTCTGCACTGTAATCGCAATCTGTGTGCTTTTAAGTTATGTTTCTCTGCTGCAGAGTTGTGTTAATCTGCTGCTGGAAACACATTTCCTGATATGGCTCTTTCAAAAGAAAAACATTTCTACAACAAGACCTGGGGACTTTAATTGTGAACGATTTTTTGGTAATGAATTGTTTATATCATTGACCTTCAGTACATCGGTACCTGATCAATTGATGGAGATTTAGCGTTCTCGTTCGCAGTGATATATAAAATGTTGATTTGTTAACTTTATCTGAGTACAGCCAGTGAAAACAGAGACCTGGCAAAGATCCAAATAATTTAGGCAAATAGTCTTATTTTGATGTGTGTAGGATTAGTCACTAAACTATCAAACATTGTCACCCTTGCTAAACAGTCACAAAATAATGAATCTGTTAAACTAATTATTTATATTTTAAATAATATTATAGGCCCACAATGCCAGTCAAAGTTTGTGCTAATGCTGTTGGGCCCTGTCCCCCCCGAGCAATGAGTAGAGAGCGTTTGCCGCAGCCTAACGCAGCCACTCGCTGCTAGTCTGGGCTGTAAACTCAGGATGGGACTGATCTCTCCCTGCTCTACTGCGTTGATGTAATCCAGAACAGTGAACAGATCCCGTAGGAGCAGGACAGGTAAACTGTCAAATAGTGATGATAGAGTTCTGGGAGTGTAGTAAAAGAATCTATTACGACAGGATGTCATCATGAACTCGGGGTAACAATATGATTTCTGATGTCAAACTGATTTGCAACCCAGACCTGTAGATTTTAACTTTTTTGATAATTGATCTGTTATTTAGTTTCTCCTCTCTCATCATTTCTTGTATTCTCTCTTGTGTCATCTGTCTTAAAATGTCATTCATCCTCTGCTTAAATCATTTTAAAAGCAATAATTCCAGGATAAAATGTGTTACATATGTTAAGTAAATAAGTATGTAGCATTCTCTTGACTCAGTGTCAAAGAAGTCTCAGTGATCAAGACATCACCACTTCACTTTCTCTCATCTGGAGGAATGTTCATTCAAGAGCCAGCACAAGTTTCGACATGTTATCTCTAAACATTTTTCATGACCACTGCAACCATAAAGCAACAAACAGTTTTAACAGATGAGGCAGGGGCATACATGTCATATAAGTCCTGCTCTGGCTGTCATATTTAAGCCTGCTGCCTGCACTGACACTCATCAAATAACATCCACTGTTTAATATTTCCACATTATAGTATAATGTGTTTTGGGGTGTCACTTCAAGCCACATTGGATTTATAGTCTGAAATATTACAGAATATTTCAGTATTCCAACAAGTAGAGCAGATCCACTCTCCATTGGTGTGCATGTTTAGGCTTGATTGTGCAGATTCTTTGTGAATGATGACACACATTTTGATGCCTCTGAATATCCATAATTAACTGTAGGTTTGCTCATTTTTAAAGAGATGTTACAAGGTTATATCTGACGGAGAATAAACATTCAGGGGATTATTTGCTTCCTTTTTAGAGCAGATTTAAACCTTACTGGAAACATATTTATAGTTTAAACAGACAAAACAGGAAGGCACTTGTTAGCCCCTCCATGTTGTGATTGGAAGTCAATGCGATTCACCACGAGGATTCCTGGTTTCTCTGCATTCCTGAAGTCCTGTGGAATATTCCAGAGGTCCACCTCACTGTTGTTCTCTCTTATTCTCCCTCACTTTTCATAACAACTTGAGATGCACCTTCCTTGTTTTTTGTGGTAATGAAAAACACAAAATAACTCAATATTGAGTACTTGTATCAAATCTAAGCTTTTCCTACTTTTTAATACCTCTAACATTTATTTCAAACTCCATCAAAACTCTTCAAGGCCCAGAAATTGTGTCTGATAGTCTTAAGGTCATCTTTGCTTTAGATGACCTGAGAAACTGTTTAGATGTAGCTTTGTAAACAAAGGTACCCCTGCTTGGTCGACAGTAATTGTGTCAATAGGGGGTCCTTAAGAGGATATTGCACTATTCATAAAAAGGAGAGAGCAAAAAAAGTCCCTTAAATCAATAAGCCGATCAGATGACATAATCCCTCTGTAAGCATTTAAAACAGTGGATGTTTGACTAATTCAAAGGTCAGGAACAAACTTTATTTTTTTATTGCTATCTATACCTTTGCATTCATCTGTGAATAGGTCACTACTTCATGTAACACAAGGCAGCTTTACGTACACTGAGGCAATTCAAAGTGCTTTATAGCTCAATAAACCATCATAAAAGACAAAGCTTTACCATTGAAAGTGCAGGAGTGTAAAATATTGAACATTTGCTATATTAATTGAAAAAGCCAAAGTGCATACCTTCAAAATAAAAATGGAGTTTAAATTAGTCTGAAGCCATTAGAGTAAAAGTAGTAAAAAAAAAGAAAAGAGTCTCATTACAAACATGTATTAAAGTCATTTTCATCAGAAGTTACTGTCTTTATGTAAAATCATTCAAGTCATCCTAATCATTTGAACATGTGTATTTTTATGTGTGTGTTGTCTACTCAGCTCCTCAGGTTCCCCAACCTGGGTCTCGTAATAGCGGCCGGGACGCCCCTCCTCCCCCACCTCCTTACCGCGTCAACAGCTCTGGGACCTCAGAGCCCCACAGCCGAGTGGGCAAACCTCCTCCACCTCCTTCCTCTTCCTCCTCCTTGTCATCAACCTCCTCCAGAACCCCGGCTGGACCCCCTCCGCCTCCCCCACCCATCAGGAATGGCCACTCCACTCCACTCCACTCTTCCAAATTCATCATAGGTGAGTTGTGCATCATTGTTTTCCTCTGCTTCTTCATTCATTTTTTTCACAATCAACAGGCAACTGAAAGATCTGTGGATAGAACATGATTTAAATTCTCTGTAAAACAAATCTTTTTTTTTTTTTTTTTTTTTTTTAAGAGCAGGAATTCATTGTGCGAGACTTAAAACAGATCAAAGCATGCCAAACTAGTGGCACTATTTTGATAACCTTGTAAAGTATTGATTTAGGATCAAAAACGGCAAAATTCTTGTTTTCCACCAACGTCTCAAAAGAAATATCTCTTAGCTTCTTTCCTTTTCTATGACAGTAAACTGAATATATCTGTCTTGTGGACAAAACAAGACACTTACAGTATGGACTTCGTCTTGTGCTTTAGAAAACACTAACAAGATCCTCCAAAAGATAATCAACATATTAACAGTCTGCCATTGAAAAGGACTGTTGCACAACATGAGATTTCCCTGCTTCTTTTTTTTTGCTTCAAATCCTTTTTCTTTCAATATCCACCACATATTGTGCTGTTGAAATGATATATTTAATAAATTCTATGAAGAATAACTTCCGACAAAAGCATCAGGCACAGGAGCTGTCAACATGTTTTGCTTATGCCCTCTATTTGATGGAAGTGGGTGTGATAGTCAAATATCTCACTGCAGCCATGCAAAGGAGTCTTTTTTTGTTTCCTGTTCAATAACAAAGCCATGGATGATGCCTAGATTACAGTCTATGACTCATATAGAACATATCCAGGCAGAAAACACAAACGCAGGTCTCTTATAATATGAAGACTGTGATATATTGTTTATTCTACATCAGCATATTCAATATCACATACAAACAATTCTCCCTTGAAGATTAATTGCAGGTTTTCAGCTGTAAATATGTTTTAAGTTGTTTAACCACACTGTAGGTGCACTAAGTAGAACTTCTTCCCCAGATTATAGCATTTTTTTATGTCAATGATCACAATTAAAGTATCAGAATAATTGCATGCAAACTCCTGCACACTGTCTTACTTGCAAATGTAAACATTTTTGGCAATGTTTTGGTACCAAAATATAATATTTACTAAAGAAAACTACAAGTAGCCTGTTGCAACACATAATCCACACCTCCGACATGGCAAATAGCTAATCATAGCTTTTTTTCCAGGGGACACGCCCCTGTATCAGGATGAGGTTGTTCATGTATTCCTAACAAACTGTTAATTCGCTGAGTCTGCATCTTGTTTTAAATGATGTTTTTCGTATTCCCCTCAGATGATTTTGAATCCAAGTTCAACTTCCACCCGATTGAAGACCTTCCACCTCCCGAGGAGTACAGGCATTTCAACAAGATCTACCCCAGTAAGACCAACAAGGGTACGAGCATTGCTGTCTTAGTTTAACTTCTTAATTTAACTGGCCACACTTTTTTATGACATAATTTGTGTAAAGCAGAGATCCAACAGCATCTGTGGTGCACTGCGTTCTCTCTGCCGTGGTTTTTCTCTGTCTGATATCGCTGTACCCTATTGGAACCATTTCTTAAGCATAACCTCACTTAGAGCAGCTGGATCCGCAAAGTATCTCAGAACTAGCAGATAATGTGGCAATAAAGAGAACAATATACAAGCAACAGGTTACTTTGCATTTCTGAGGTTGATTTGCTATTCATTTGATGTTTTGACATAATATTGATATAGTGATATGGGATATACAATCCAGAATTTGTACAAGGTATTTTATTTTGAAATTAACCTAATGCTATATGCATGTTTAAGAACAACCTCAGCTCCATCTTTGTGCCTATTTCTGGATTAATAGAAAGTAAGCTGGAGTTAGTTTTTCCAATATAGTGACTGACATTGTTTGGCTTCATTACGCATCTTCAGAAACCAAGACTGTCCATGTTTTATAATCCTTGGTTTAAAAGCACAATATGATCTCTCTGTAATTCCACCTTTTTGTGCCACAATAATCTGTATGAACGGAGTTTCTCACAGAAGTGTGTTCACTACACAATGTTTGTTAGTTACGTATTTTCATCTTTTTGATGTATGTTTTCATGTGGCAGTATCTGTGCGGTATCAATAGCATGTTTTTCTTCTCCTTTCTCTTCCATCAGCCATGGTGAGAGGAGCTCCTCCTGCTCCTCCTGTGGGGAGGTGAACTGACCTCAGTTTAGGACTTAAACTCTCAGTCAGCCGACAAGATGGATGGTCTGTCAGTCGTTCGGTCTGTTGGGGATGACGGAGCACTCAAACACACTACAACACACACTCACACATTAACACTAAACCACCAGCTGGAATGCAACCTTAAACACTATGACACCATTCAGGTTCGACACTACTCAGTGACCACATTCTGTCTTTGCACGAGTGAACAGAAAAACTAAAACATTTAGGAGGCATGAAACTGAATCAACCTCTCTGACCACAACCGGCTCGGCTTCTCCTCTGCTGACTGGACGAAGAACTTCTGATACATATCAGGACCAAACACTAAATCTGTGCATTCCATTGTTTTTGTTTTTAATGCATTTTCATGATAGAAGTAATAATGGTGATTTTCATAATTCTGAGCAACATCTTTAACTTGATTTGATTTTATTATTTTTGGTGTTGGCATTAGTTTGTGGAGGGAAAGTGGAACACTCTGGATGGAAATGGTTGAACTTTTATTTCGGCAGATACGTTTCCCACACAAAAAGATGATGCCATGAATGTGGGGCTTATTGACGGTTCTTTTTTGGAAGGGTAATTTTGTTAGTTTTTGTCTTAATTAGCCATTCCAGCAGTGCCTGGTGAAGGTGTGTTTCAATCAAATGTCTGTGTCAGTGTGCCAAAAGCCAGAGGATTCAATTGAGCAGCACAGAGTGAGGAAAGTTTCTATACATTGCTCTATATATTTATAATCAGCATGTTTTAAATTCTTTGTGATCAAGCATTGCTTGACAGAAACCTGGTCCTTTATTTTTACATTTAGAGGGGGAATATTTTCTGCTTGTTCATTTTTGTTTCCCTACATTCCTATATTTGATAGGGGGCATTTTGCCATCCTTAGACAATGTTGCACGGCAGCTCCTCTGTTAAACCGAGACACTGTGCATGATCCTTTTTAATGCACTTATAGTAAAAGAGAACCTAAAAGGTTTTAAAAAAAAAACTAATTGGGTTCATCCCATAGTTTCCCCTCAGCATCTCTCTGTAAACACGTTGTGGTTCAATAGCTTAGAATAACAAAAATAGAAGTGATGGTGGTTAAATCTGCTAGTTTGCACAGCAGGTTGTAGATGTGTCTATAAGGGATCAATGATAAACTTTCTGTGCAGGGGAAGTCAGTCTAATAGCTCAGCTCTGCTCACAATCCATCATTTTCTTTTGCTGCTGGTTGCCCTTTTGATAGAAGGACTGACTGTAAGGCCAGAGAAGCTATATTGAGATATCTTTTAAATGCTATGCAAGGAGAAGTTTGTACAGATTGCAGTCGGTAGACATTAACCAAAAAGAAAAAAAAGAACACTTAAGTGCCAGAGAACAGTCTAAAGCAGATGGAGGTTCTTTACTTTTAAACACTAATAACGTATATAAACAAAGATGAACAAAAAATAAAGGTTTGTTCAGGTCAGATTCTTCATTCTCAGTGATGCAGCGCCTCCTGCTGGTCCTTGCCTTACACTAAAATCATTTGTCACTCATCGGTACCTTTTTTGTTTTATTTTTTCCTGTAGGGGGGAAGATGATAACGACAAAGTAAATAAGAAATTAGTTTATTTGAAAATGCAATAAATATTGTATATTTACATTATGGAATAAGGTTATCATAGTTAATGATCTATTTTTATGTTGTAAAAAGCTTGTAATATAGGAAAGAGAAATGATTATAACGATGTTCCAGGCTGTGAGCTCTAGTCTGATCGAGCAGACTCTCTGTAGCACTTCTCTGGATGATTGGCCATAAGGGGTGAATGAGCTGAATGGATGCGAGTGCGGGTTTTTGCCAACAATACAACATTTGGGGATCCATGTTTGTAATTTGATCAGTTTTGCAGGTTTGCTTCACAGAAACAACCAATGGGACTAAACTTTCTGTCTAGGGTGTTTGCTTACCTCGACACACAGGTGACCCAACAAGTTTAAGTCCCCTCCTATTCACGCCTCTTCCACTCATAAGAGCGAAAACTCTGTGGCCATTTCATGTTAATCAATCATGTTTTTATCTTTTGAAACGATTTCAAATAAATATGGGGAAAAGGGTACCTGTTTTCTCTTGTTTCCTGTCTGTTTTTACCAGCAGTGATTGGAAAATAATTGAAATGCTGTATGTTACTACAGTGTAAAGATAGTCCACGACATTCTGCAATGACAATTTAAAGAAGATTTCAGTTGATATGTTAACACACTGTATAGCTAGTATTTATAAATATAAAAATAATCTAAGATTCATGGCTTTCGTTTACAGCTGTCCGATCAATTAGCTATAAAAATGTTCAATAGATCTCAAAATCTAAATGTTTTTCCCTATTTGATTTGATAATGGTTTTTAATTTCCATTCAGGAAATTAAGTGTATCGTTTTGTTTGAGTATATTGAATGGATGATTAAGGGATAATAGTCGGGTGACATTGAATGGTTTGGATTTGACAACATTTAGTTCTCACCAAGTAATCTGATTGGACAGAAGTGCTGACGCAGCTGTCTTTCTCTAAATGATGTATCTATCACACAGGCAACCTAAAAACTGTGAACAGACTGACAGTGGTTGTATGATCAATTGAAACATACAGATAAATGTACATACAGAAAGTAAACCTGCTAAAATAAGCAGTGTTGAAAGAGTGTTGTTTTGGTGAAGCCAAATGAATGTTACTTAATTTATTTTTTCGTTCAGTGTCCTTAGACAGCTACAACACTCAGAGAAAAAGGTTAAACACTTCATCATCAAAGTATAACCTCAAGCCAGTTAAACTTCAGGGATATCAATCTGTCTATTTAGGGAGCATATGTGATTGTGAATCAATTTCACCTGCTTTAGTTCAAATGAAAGAGACAACAGGTGCAATGGAGAGGTAAAAGCAACCCCCCGCCCCCCCTAAAAGGGAATGTTTTGCATGTGTTTGCCCCAGACAACTGCACTCTCCTTGTCCTTGCTTTGACTCCAGAGTTTGTACATTTTATGTATAGCAAGGGTTTGATCACAAGAAAGGAACAAAATCATAATACCTTACAGGCACTGTGATGAAAAAGCGTAAAAACCAGTTGTTAAAATGTTTCCTAAAGCAAGAAAAAAATCTTGTTAACACTTAGTTGGCTGAGAAAGTGTAGGATAAACATTTACAGGGTCGTGTTTATGCGAACAATATAGTCAAAACAAAGAATCAATCGCTTGGAACCAGTAAAACAACTCGGTGTTATGTTCACAGGAGTTATGTACCAAATCATTGCCACGAAACACACTGATATAACAAGACAACAATGAATTTCCCGGGAAAATAAAATTCCGCCAAAACAGCATTCTATTTAAACTCCCGCCATAGTTCTGCTGCCGGCTTTTTACACTGACGCAATAGCCTTCTATGACGGCCGCCAATGAGCATCGACGAGACTGTTGCCATGTGCCGGAACAGACCAATCAGTGAGCAGTGACGGGTCACACAGCTGATCCAGAAGGTGGAGGAGGACATTTGGCGCAAGTTTGAGCTCAGTTTAAGTTGGAAGAAGGAAGAGAGACTACAGGAGAATCCGAAGATAAGAGAAAATACTCTACTCTGAGTTGAGGAGACTTCTTTCATCTTTGAATAAAGGTAAAGTCTTAACTTATTTGTTAATTTGAACACAAAAACGTCAAAAATGTGTTCTACGTAATTTAAAATAGTAACAATTAAGCGAGTTTTTCGCGTAAAATACAAAGATATGCCCTTTTTCACGTTATGTATTGCCTTAATTACTTCTAAATAATCCGTGTGTTTGTTAATGATGTCTTTTAAGATAAACTACCTGCGTTTTGATGTTAGTATTACGTCTGTGTTTTTAATCAAGACACCTCTGTTTGGAGCCTTGTTAACTTGGCGCCATTTACTAAACACACTGTTGTTTGCCCTGCTGGCTACTTACTGTAAAACTATAAAAACCTACTACAAACTATGTTTTTTTCGATTAGAAAATGTTTTTTGCTTCAGATTCAATCGATTTAAAATGAAGTTTCAAGTGCTTGAGCAACAATATGCTTACTGGAACAGTATTGTAATCCGCGGTTTGTAATCTGCCTGTAAAATTATGTGTAACCAGGAAGTCATTGTTCTTATGCATGATTGAATTCTTTAGGAGGTTTTATTATGCTTAACCATCCACTTTGTGCAATAACATGTTACACTTTATGTGCACTGTGTGTATGTCTGTGTTACACTGAATATTACGGACTACACTTTTGTCAAATAGCTGATCTATTTTTCATTTTTTAAATCTATTTTTTAGTATCTATTTTTTTTGTACATTCTTAATTGTTTATATTTTCTAATTAAATTGTTCTGTGTTCACTTTTTGTTTGCAATCTTTGCTGTTTGCTGCTGTAACAATGTAAATTTCCCCATTGTGGGATAAATAAAGGATTATCATATTTTAGGTTAATTTTGTCGGTTCAAAAATTAAGAATACGAAAGAAGTCGTTGTCTGATGTTGATGTGTTTTCTTCCCAGACAACTTGAGAAAATCAAAAATACTGCTTCTAAAAGTATGTTTAAGCAAATATGATCCCCTTATCCTAAATATCAATATATTTTGTATCATTTAGTTAGGGATAAAGGCAGGACAGCTCAAATAAAGGAGTATACACTCTAACGTTAACACAGTCCTCCTCCAGACATCTAATGGGTCATTTCTCCTTTTTCCTTCAGATTAAAAGTCAAGATGCCGAGCACGCGCTCTAAGGATCAGTCTCAACCCATGCTGACATTCCCCCGCCGCAAATCCTGCAGAGCTTCCTCTCGCTCGAAGGTGGACAGATCTCCTGCCCCATCACCTTCCAAAAACCTTTCCTCAACCTTGACCCGCATTGGACCGCTCTCCCCAAAACAGCATGTCGGCCAGCACGCCTTGCTATCGCCGAGACGTGCCGCTGCCCAGCCGTCACCTACACCCGTGTCTCCCAGCCTCAAGACACGGCTTCCACTGAGCCCAAGGAAACGCTCAGGTGAGAGAAATGTTCATACAGATGGGCAGGGAAATGCAAATAGTTCCTCATGATGCTATGCAATGAAACACTCATAACATCTGAAATGCAAAAATAAAAAATGTATACAATTACAACAAACTGTCTGAAACTTAACATTTTAATTCTTCTCAAGGTTATGATAACGACTGTAACCTCGGCCCCGCTCTGTCGGGTTCACCCCCAAAGCAATCCAAGCTGACTCTGGCCTCGCCCCGGAAGCTGGGCCTTGATGAGAACTCGCCGGTCTCTGCTCGTCGACGGCTGCTACATCCCTCGCCTCTGCAGCCGATATCACCTGCCGCCAAGTCATCACCGATGCGACAGGAAACACCTACTAGAAGTCCAACACTACTAAACTCCGTTAAGAGGCCACCCGTTGCTCGGCTGTTCGCTGAAAGTGAGTTTCACTTACAAATGATTTGGCTGTAAAACAAATGTCTGTTTGCTCTGAGCAGCTGTGATCAACATTCTTCACCTTTTCTGAAGTTTATTCTAGTATATAATATAATAAAGTAAGTCTGAACTTAGAACTCAAAGGATCCTTCCCTCCTCCACGTTTTCCTTCTTTAGAGTCCAAGTTTCTGGATGTGAAGCAAGCACTCCACACCGCTGTACCAGAGCGTCTCCTGTCCAGGGAGGTGGAGCAGGCATCCATTAAAACCTTCCTGGAGGAGAAGGTCCTGCAACGTCTCCCAGGCAGTATCTACATCTCAGGAGCTCCGGGCACCGGCAAGACGGCCTGTCTCAACTGTGTGCTGCATGAGATGAAGGTATTTTAACAGATGTACAGCTCCGTGAGTGTGGGAACAAGTTTTACTGTGAGGGAATTCAATTCTTTGGGCAAACATAGTGCAGACTTTACTTTGTCACTCCTTTTGATGCTTACTGATGACGTTAGTCCCCTCCTTTTATTTGGAAGCTTACGTTTCTTTAAGATTTGATAACTTGAATAAGAGATTTTAAAAAACAGTGCAACTGGTCACACCAAGACGGACTTTATAGACTTCTAAGTACTTTTTCTGTCCCATCAGGCAGAGCTGTCGTCGGTACAGACCGTGGTGGTGAACTGTATGACTCTGAGGAGCTCCCACGCCATTTTCCGTCTCCTGTCCGAAAAACTGAAAGCTCCAGGCGGGCAGAACGGAGTGCAGAGGTTCCTGACGGCCCCTGGACCTGCTGTGTGAGTGACTCAGAATCCAATCTGAACTATGATGCAGCCTAATGAGAGAATGATCTGCTCATTGAAGAGTGGTTTATTGACCTGAGTTTTAGTTGACCTCCATGATTGTTTGTGAATGTTTACCTTTGTGCATCTTTAAATGATTTGTCAACAGTCACTTGGATACATTACATTATGTATATCAAGTGATTATATATTAGATGTAATTTAAATATGAAAAATGTTCTGGTACACAACTATAAAACTAAATTCATAATTCAATCATTATTTAAAACATGTTTATCTATCTTCTATCTGGTTAAAAAAAACCTGTTCACGCTCTGAAAGATCATAACTAAAGAGATTCTGACCGGCTCTTTGTTCTGTCTCCAGGCTGCTGGTTCTGGATGAGATGGATCAGCTGGACAGTAAAGCTCAGGATGTCCTCTACACCATCTTTGAGTGGCCATACTTGCCCAAGTCTCGCCTCTGTCTTGTCGGTAAGGATGTCGCCTGTATTAGTGGAGTGTTAACACTTTGACATGGACAGAAACATGACATGTGTCATTGCTCTTAACAACAGTAAAGGTCATTTGTAAAACAAAAGAGACTAAAAAAAGAATCAAACAGTTTATAAAGGCAGCAGTACTCTTATTAAAGACTTTAAAGTACACTAAACAACTTCTTAAGCTGAGTTTTCTTCTCTCTTTTTTTGCAGGTATCGCCAATGCTCTTGACCTGACTGACCGCATCCTGCCCAGGCTGCAGGCTCGTCCTCACTGCCGCCCCCTGCTGTTACACTTCCCTCCCTACAGCCGACAAGAGCTCGCTGCCATCGTACAGGACAGACTTGCACAGGTAAGCACAGCATGCTTTATTGCCCTTATTTCTGATCCTTATCTTGTGATCTTCAGTTCAATTTGTTCATACGTTGTTGTGTTTTTCACCTCTTAGGCGTCTGCTGAAGGGATCCTGGACGCCTCCGCGGTTCAGTTTTGTGCCAGGAAGGTGTCGGCAGTGTCAGGAGACGCCAGGAAAGCTCTGGACATCTGCAGGTATGAAACTGTTCCTGCCTTTTTTTATTCTGCCTCTGTTCTTCTTCTCGTTGGTTTGAAAGCACAAATAATTTCTCCTGTTGCTACTTTTCACCCTTAACTGGTAATCGTTGTTTTAAACTCAACCTATGGTGTAAGAAATTGTTTATATTGAGATATATCACAACATATCTGTCAGCTAGGCTCAGTTTTTGTCACAAAACAAATCCTTATTTGATTTATTTTTATCTTAACACCGCTCAAACATTATTGAGGGGGTCTGTCTGAGCTCCCCTCACCAGATATTAGATTTGATCTTGATTGATTGATTGATTGTCTGTCTTCATTACCAGGAGAGCTGTTGAGGCTGTGGAGTCAGACGAGAGAAAGAAAGGATCAGATCAAAAGTCTGAAAATAAAGGTGAGGGTCGCTCAAGTCTTCTGAGTTCCAGTATAAACACATTTTTAGAATCTGTTTCTGATTCACTAATATGACTAACTCCATCACTCTGTCCCTCTGCGCGTGCAGCATCGCGGGTCAGCCTCCCTCAGGTGGCGCGGGTGCTTTCAGAGGTGTACGGGGACCGGATGGCGTCTCAGTGTAGCGGCTCAGATGGGGAGAGTTTCCCCCTGCAGCAGAAACTTTTGGTGTGCTGCCTACTGCTGATCGTACGCAACGGAAAGAGCAAGGAAATCGTCCTTGGAAAGGTGAGATAGTGAATCTGTTGCTTTTCTAATGAAGAAGTGAAAACACTGATCTCCTGTGGGGAAAAAGTCTTATTGTCTTGAGTCCTTTAGACTGGATGTTTTGAGGTTTGATTCACCATGAAATTGATGAGCTGGATTTAGGTGGTGCTGGAGCTTGGAGTCCAAATTAAGATTAGCTTTGAGTGTCTCCAGTTGATTTTTTTTTTTTGTTGCCTGTAGCAGTTAAACAGATATTTAAAAAAAAACATTTTTTTTACTAAGCTCTATAGAAATTTAAAATTCTGGTATCGTAACAACCCTATGACATAACACCAGTGTCCAAGAACAAAAGCTGCTGCTTCTATTAGTAAATATCAGAAGTTACTGTGGGGCTGCAGGTGCATTCAGAGTTTAAACATGTTGGTCCTTTTTGAAACTTGCACCGGTTTCATATGTCCAGCAGGTGGCGCTGCATTATGACCTGTGTTTTTCTTGCGTCTAACAACTGATTTTCTGTTGGTGTTTCAGCTCCACGAGGTGTACAGTCGTCTGTGCGCTCGGCGGCAGGTGTCTGCGGTGGGTCAGGGCGAGTGTTTGTCTCTGTGCAGTCTGCTGGAGAGTAGAGGAATCTTCGCTCTGAAGAAAGCCAAAGAGGCTCGTCTCACCAAGGTACACTACAAAGCGTTTATATGTTCATAAATCTGAAGCTTGAAGAATCTCTATTTAATCAAACAGCTGTAACCCTTCCATTACCCAAAAGAAGACATCAATAATTTGCGGCTATTCCGAGCCTCACAAACATTCAGTCATTGTTGATTCTAAATGAAGGATTTTAGTTGATGTCTTTTTTTTAAATGTGTAGTCTACAGATTTGAGACTGTATTAATCTGAGACATGAATGTTTGTTTTTCCCTTCAGGTGTTCCTGAAAATCGAGGAGAAGGATGTGGAAAATGCTCTGAAGGATCAAACTCTGCTGGGCAGCATCCTCGCTGCAGGACTCCCCTCATGATAACACAATATTTATCAACATTATTTTTAAGTGAACTCAACCTTTTTTTCTATGGTTAGATTTTTTTAAATTCTCGTTTTTGCTGAGAATCTGTACAGAATTTTTAAGAGAAAGGATTTTTATTTTTCCTCAAACTGATTCTGAGTTTTTGAGTGTTTGAAGATGTCAGTTATGAATTACAGTTTTTGTTTCAGTTAGGGTTTGAAACATTAACATTTCTATGCTGTAAATAAAAAACCTTTACAGATCTTTTATCAGATTCCTTTCTCTTATTGTTGTTACTAAAACAAAACAGAATCTTTGATTGCTTTATGATAAACACACATGCTGCTGCTGTATCACTTCCAACCTGCAGTCTGTCTCTATTTATTATTTTTTAATTCTTTAATTGTCAAAGTCAAAACATTGAGAATTTAAATCAGAAAACAACACAGTGCATCAAGATAAAGAACCCTTTATTTTATTCTAAACAAATGAATAAAAAGATGCTAAGGGAAGAAATTCACAAAGACATAAGACAGTGGGCAACTCAAGACCCCTCTGCTCTATGATGGTAGTTATTACTGGATGTTCACAACAACCAATGAGAACATTTGTTATGAAATGGTGCTCTATAAGTAAAGACTGATTTATGTAACAAAGTCATAGTCTGTCATCAAGGTTAGTGTTTAAAAAACTAATCAAATTAAAACTAGATTATTACAGTTTTCTGAGTCAGGCATCTGACAAGTATCCCATATTATGAATTATTATTATCAATCTAATAAACGGAACACAAACAAAGCCTTTTCAAGCAACTAAAGAACTACTGCACCTCTCATATTAAGACCCCTAAACACTGTAACTATGTCTCTTAGCCTCATTTAAATAATGTCAGGACAAATATAAACCATTCAAATAGACTTTTATTCAAGTATGATTTATTCACAGCAAAGTGGAAGAAAATAGAGAAGTTGTGCATGTTTTCAAATACAAATACAGTGAGCAAAAATGTTGTAAACAAGCCTGGTTAAGGAATAAAATCTGATTAAATATTCAGAACATACAATGCATCTTTTTTTTTTTTAATATCACATTCTGTCATTAAAGAGCCACAGCAAGAAAATATAAATCACCTTCAACTGAGCATTTCACGAACTCCTCACGTCATAGCTTCTATTTTTAAATATGGGGTTTTCTACTCAGTAACAATATATTCATGTGATTGTCTGCACGTTTCAACTCTTAAAACTGTTCTCATGAGGCATCTGAATAATTCAAAACACAGCACAAAACCTCCAAAAACATGACAACATATGAACCTCTTCTTTTGAGTCTTCCCTGTTAAACACCAACGTCTCTCTTACACATTTCCTATCAAGACTTCTTTTTAACTTCTAAAGGGATTTCAAATCTTTTGGATCATTTGTGCAGATATGTCACATTCTTACAGATGAAAAAAAACCCTGAAATGTTAAGAGAAGGTTTTAAAAACATCAGTTTTAGTCAAACGTGTCAGACAATATATTAAAGTAAACACTTACAGATACGCATGAGGTGTTCATCATTACAGTACTTCATTGTTTTAGACTGAACCGTGTAACAAAACAAAATGTCTACATATGTGGAGTGAAATCCAAAGAACACAGAAAAGAGTAAGTGATGAGGTTCAGCCGGTGTGTGAAGATCAAGAAACATTCTCAGTGAGTTTAAAATCATTCAGATGTTCAGTATAATCAGAAAATGTACGTAATAATAACAATAGCCCTCAGTTTAATTCACCATGACATCATCAACACATGTATGCAATCTTTAGTTTCATCAAACAATCAGAATACTGGTGAAACAACACAAACGTTCAGTCCTCACTATGACTGTCAGGTGAACTGGATGGAAACAATTTAACGAGTAACAAGGAGCTGAAATATGTTCACATGTATGGACGTATGAACTTTAGTTTACTAAATCCCATCAGGGGACGTAAACACCAAACTGAAACTACTTTCAGAGTCTTAAATGAAAATCTTTCTTTTCTAAGTCTGTCATTTCTCAAAACGTTTTGGTTTCATTTGAAGTCATAATAAAGGCCTACTTACAGCTTCACAATCTGTCATCTCTATTACTGTTTACTTTCATTCTTTCCATGTTCATTAAAGATGTTCAGCCATATTTATCACATTTTATAAATGAGCCAGTTTGATTGAGCAGAACAGATGAGTTATAAATCATATGTTTGAAGACATTAAAATGTGTTCTCTATTGGTTGTAAACATTGTCTCTGTGAAGGTAGGTTAAACCTCAAACAGAGAGGGTTTTTTATGATGCTTTATATCATGTGGGCTGTTATTCCACAATATTTCTTTTTTGTTTTTTAGATTTATATTTGGGCTTTTGTTGTCGAGATAGGACAGTGGATAGAGTCAGTAATCAGTGACAGAGAGAGAGTGGGGAATGACATGCAGGAAAGTAGCAACAGGTCGGATATGAACGCCAGCGCCCCATTCCACAATATTTCTGAATTAATTTTCTGAATGAAGAGCGGTTCTAAAGATTTTCGTCAAGAAGAAAATTGTTATTTACTTACTCATTAAAAACAAAATTGTTCTTTATTATAAATGAGTAGCAGTTAAAGACCATGATTATTATTTAGCATAACAATTTAAAATAATAATGTTTTTACAAATGTGAGAAATATTGAAGTTTATTAGAAATAAAAACAAACAGTTGAATCTGGAAATGACAGACTTGTAAAAGAAGTTGATCCACTGTTCACTGATCACTGTTGATGACGGCCTTAAGGCCCAAATCTTTTTTCTTTAAATTACAATTAATACTTAAAAGAAAGTTTAGACGTTAGCACAGCCGTTTATAGAGAAAAGCACCGTTAGCCTTTAAAGTGATTTCTTATTCATGAAGCTGCATCTTAAAGTTCCAAAGCTGCAAAAATAAACTCAACTCTGAGCTTCTTATCAATATAGTACAGCTTTAAATATATTTAACTCTCAAAATATCTGAAATACTAGTGTTTCTTTTTAATAAATCTTCTGTTTTTTATTGATTACTCTAATCTAAATGTCAAATCTTTGCATCCAAAATAGTCAAATATCAAAAATACATCAGTTTGGTCCTTTCTGCTGTCTTTGAGATATAAAATGGAAACACAGCTGCCTTTTGAGAAAGAAAAAAGAAAATGATGAAATGGCCAAATAAAGCCCAGCAGCAGATGTTTCATGCTCAGAAACTAAAATACATTCAAATATTTATCTGGATGGTTTTTTTTCTTGTTATAAAATCTTAAAAAGAGTTAAATCTATGAAGTTTGATCATAATAACATAACTTAGAGAGTGTATGACATCACCCATACATGAGTTATTTTCTTAACAGTCTTAATTCAGGCTTGGTTTCGATGTGTCAGCTGGGAAGTAGCAGCGGTTTCAGGACTATTTCTGTTGTACATTTCTAAAGTGAGGACATACAGTTACATTAAAGTCTGCAAATAAATGAGATTTTAAATGAAAGTTTCTATTTAAAAGACAGAGTTGGTGTTTGGTTTCCTCTGGACAGCAGTCATTCTCTGAGAAAAGCTGACTCAACAAGAATACCGTCGTCTCGTTCCATCATTATAAAGAACATCTTCAAAGAAGGACTGCTGAGTGGGCAAAGTCAAGAAGTGGGCAGGTTCATTTCAGGTCATCAAGTTTGAGTTACAGTCCTGTTTGTTTTGTGTCTGGATGACTTTCATTTAAGAGCTGGGGGAAAAGATCTTGTTCACCTGATTTATTTGGCCACTTGAGGGCAGCAAACAAGAGGGGAAAGTTTACTATCACTATCATTTATTTTCACTGTTTCTGTGTAGACCAGGTAAGAAGTCCAATATTCACTCAATTGTAGTTTCACAACCTCCATGGTGTCTTAAGCTACACTATGTTTACAAACTGATCTTCAGCTTTTCTGTTTGTTGTTTGGTGATGAGCAGCTGTAAAATGGGTTTTCACGTCTTCTTTTAAAGCCATGCTCAAAAAGTGTTGAAAGTGAAGCATCACATTGAATTATTTTGGCCAGGCCTTGCTCGAAAAAGAGGTCATTTGACCTCAAGCAATTCTGGTAAAATAAAGGTAAAATAAATAAATAAATAATAAATAAAGGTCACTATGAAGCCAAAAGAAGCAGCAGATCAGTCTCTGTAGGTTTGTCTCTCCCAGTGACCCCTTTAATACGGCAATTATTACAGCACTATTCAAGACTCTCTGCATGATAACCAATCATCAAAAGTTCAAAGTGCAGTGAGGTTAGAAGCTGCTAATGGAAAGCTCAAAGTGACTGCTATCTAAAATAAAGACATGTTTGAGTTTAGTGACGTTAGAAGGATGGAAGGTGAGATTTCAGGGGAATTAATGTAAACTTCTATGAAACATAATACTGTATGCTTCTCTGTTGCAAAGTTTAAGCTGAATTTTTCCGCCCACTTCTTGACTTTATCTGTCTGCCACTCTGAAGACTAATAATGAAACCAAACAGGTGTTTTCATTTGATGGACTGTAACCACACTGGCAGTTTTTCTTGTTTTTTTTTCAGCTCAACAAGCCCCTGTTCATCTGTCTGATATTTGCTCTGTATGGAAACATGTTTTTTTTTTTTCAGGGGTCTGATGGGGCGGAGGATCCTTATTCTACCTCAGCCGGGCGGAGAAGCAACGCATATACTCCGTCATCCAGCGGTCATCCACCACCGCGAGCTGCGACCGCCTCATCTTCTCCAGGTCGGCTGATTGAGCCCGCCGGCGGTCCTGGTTTGAGCCCCGCTTGTTGGACTGTCTGCGGGTCTGGACACAGGCGTCGGACGTGTTGCTCTGAGAGGAGAAACCAGAGAGGTGAGGACTCATTTCCGTAAAGCACACCGCTGTTTTATTATTGATGTGTTCAGCTTCACTTCTCTGGTGTCCAGTGATCCAGGTAGAACTGCTCAGACGCACTCTGAACTGAAGCCCCTCATTTCTACATTTGACATCAGCACTCTTTCTTTTTGAATGCTTTCTTCAATCACATTATGCAAACACTTTACAAGAACAGAGGTATATAAAGAGACTTGCAAAAACATGAAATGATGAGGCTGGTGATGTCTGCTGTATTTTGTTTTGGTCAAGTAACAAAAAAAAAAAACACAAAACCTGTTGAGGACATTTGACCTTCTACTGTCTTCTTGTCCATGGCTCCTAGAGCTAGTTCCACTGGCTCCTACTGAAGGCTTTCCAACGTGTACTGCTATGTTTTCTTTAAAGATTTATTTTGGGCTTTTCGTGCCTTTAATGCAGAGAGAGGACAGTGGATAGAGTTGGAAACCAGGGAGAGAGAGCGGGGAATGACATGCAGAGGGGGGCCACGGGTGGAAGTGAACCCGGGCCTACCACTTGAGATGAGAGTCTCAACACATGGGACGCACGCCCTAACCATTGCGCCACCAGCGCACCCCAGCTATGTTTTCTTTGTATTAAAAGGTTGAGCTGATCACTGCAGTTTTGTTTTTTTAGAATGCTGCTCAAACAGAGGTGTACTTGTTGGGGACTGTTGCATTGTCAGATAAATGATATTTGGTATAATCACTTTTAAGAAGTTAGAAGAAAAGACAAAGAACAAAAGCACATTGTGTTTGACAACGTCTGAAGAGTGATATCTTATTGATAACATTGTTTATTTAGGCCCCTTTGTTCAGGAGCCTGACTGACAGCTAAATAAAGGAACGTTTCATAAAGTCATTGTGTTAATGAAATATGAAACGTTTTGTCAAAGGTTAAATTCATCAACGTCTTTGAGATGACCTGTTTATCATGGGATATACAGTTTATGTAAAGACAGTACTTTATGTACTCACTTTGTAACATTTGGATTGTACCAAAGTGATTACACGTATCTTTTCTATTGATAAATCTTTACTGCCATGTTGTTTTGGCTGTAGTTGACTGGATGTCTAAATATTACACTGTAAAACTTGTGTTACTGTGTAAAATCAAAAAATGTAGGAGGATAAAAAACTTGACCATTTTTTAGTCGAGTGGTTTTGCTCCACTCTGTTTTCCCGCTCTCAGCTGATAGGAGTGTGGATCATTTACATGCTTTCAGTATTTAGTGTGACTGTGAACATAGTGAGACACTTTCTTTCTGTTTCAAAGTTTCTGAAACTACACAACAACATGAGAAGTCCATGAATCCAGCTTGGACTTGCTTCTTTCAGAAATACTGATAAAAACAGAAACAGTGATGTGACCAAATGTAAGACGTGAATACCATCCTCACCTTTATCTGCTCATACGGAGCTAATTGCTGTTTATCATAATAAATGTTATTTATGTTGATTTAAATCACTCACATCATTCGGTGTCCTCCTGACCTCCGTCTGTCTCTCGGTCAAGTCCAGTCTGCTGGACGGTCTCCGGTTCTCCTTGGTGATGGTGCTGATAGCGGGCTGGCTCTTGGCTCTTGGGGGTTTGTGGATGACGGCCGGTGTGTCGTCATGGGAGCTGTCACGGTGACTGGGCTTGGACCGAGGGGTACGGCGGCGATGACGTTGCCTCTGTGGCGGGTTTACCGGCTCCCCGTCAGAAGACTGCGTGTCGGCAGGACCGTTGTCCGTCCCTGTGTCGTCTGAGGGTCCGCTGGTGGGAGGAGCTGCCTCCAATGAATTCACGCTGGCTTCTTTCACGCCGTCTTCTAACACTGAGACAGAAACACAACGGACACGCTGCAGGTTAGAGTCACAGAGGAAAGATCGATCAGAGAAACACAACCAGAGTTTTCCAATTGCTCGGTAGGTTGTGAAACGGAATTGCCCTTCTGGGATAAATAAAGTTTTCTGAATCTGGTTTTTAACTGGTTACGATACAGATGGACATTAATAACTATTCCTTTTCATGACCTACAAAACAAAACATTATTTTATTTTTTAGCATCTGTACAGCTGCCTAAAGAGCCATTATTTATCATTTAATGTCAGACAGAGAGGTCAGATCAACTTGTTTTCCTTTCATAAGCTGTTTGTTATTCTATTTTTGTTCATAACACTGAAATCTTGTATTTTATTGTCTCTTAATGTTCATCTCTGTCATAACTTAACTTCACAAACAAAATGTTTCTTTGTTATTATGAAAAAAAAACACTAAACAAAGATGTTCAAGAAAAGAATGTTAAAGAATACTTTGCTAACTTGATTCACGGGAATAAGCAAACATTAAAAAAATGTACTGCTTTGTTCAGTCGCTAAACTTAACTGAATTTAAATTCCTTACAGTTGCTTTAACTAAGTTGCTCCAGGTGAAAACTGCATCGACAGAACTGCACCTGAAATCTGAAATTTTCATTGAGCACATGCAGCAGAGACATCACATCCTAAAATGAACCTCAATCTTACTATAACATCAAAACTCCTGGGTTTGAAAAGGATCATGAACACGAAGAAATTGTTTTTATAGCAATAACATCAATAAAGGAGGATTTCTGGACCACAATATATCTAACCTGCAAAGAGATATTATATCCACTCTTCCTCTGACTCTCTCTCCTGTGTGTACTGCAGCACTGAAGTTAACATTAGAGACACAATCGTTCCTTTATATCTGAGCTCAGAGTCTAAACAGGTCTGATCACTGAACCTTCAGTCCACATATATTTTTAGCTCCAGCCTCTGGCCTTCATGCTGCCAGACCTACATCTCCCTTTGATTAGAATAAATATTTCTAAAGCAGAAGGGAACAGAAGGACAAGTGCAAACCGGACAACCCCACAGAGAGACAGCCTAAAAAGTGTGTTTTCACTCTCAAACACAAAAACTCCGGCGAGAGATAGAAACATACAGTTATGTTTTCTAGATTAAATTGGACACAGTATAAACAAAAGAGTGGAAAAGAAATACAAACAGAAAGGAGAATGACGCAGCTTCATTACGTGAAGGAAGACCAAACCGGTCGTGCTCCGGTTACGTGGTTTATACGTCATCACCCCCTGCTTTCTGGCTCTTGGGTTGACCTCGATCTTTTGGAGTTTTAGACTGTTTTAAACAGGTTAAGTTTTTATTCTGGAGATCCTTTGAGGGGATTTTCAGTGTTTTATTTTTCAAACTATGATTCAAAACATTCAAAAGATTGATTCTTGGTGAATTGAATCAAGGCAGATACATGTTGTTGAGAAGAGTCTTAATGCTGCTGACTTCAGACTGATGGAAGTACACACACACACACAAACATGATTTTGATCCTTCATTGTGATATTTACTTATTTACTTATTAAACTACACAACCTTATACGTTTTCAACTTTTCACATTTTCGTAAAATATTTACAGTGATCAGAGATTCTGGCAGAAAAAGAGTGTGTCTTTCTTTTTGGACACAAAGTCCAGGTCAGGTTCCAACAGAGAAAGCTGAAACTCTTTGCATTGCAGAAGTTTGGATCAGACGTGACTGAGATTTTTGTTTCATGAGATTTTTTTGTTTTTGATTCATCAGTTTTTCTAGCTGGTGTCAAATTAGTAAATAAACGTTTAGTTTTATCAATAAGAGTTGTCAGATTAGATTTCAGTTTCCTCACCTGTAGGTGATGCAGCGTCTATCTCTGCCTCCTCCTTCACCCCCTCCTCAGCATCCACGCTCTCACTGGGCTTTTTTGGTGCAGGGCTGGCCTGCCTCAGCTTCCCCTCCGACGACGTCGGTGGTGGAAGGGACAGGGGGGCCACTTTGTTCCTGGTCAGCCTTGGAGTGGACAGTCCACTGGATTCGGAGCCGCTGTCCCAACCCTCCCAGAACCAGGGCTTGTGGGAATGCTCAATCACTCGTCGGGTTAGACGGTACTTCAGGGAGTCCTCGTAGCATTTAGAGAACGTGTCCCATCGGGGATCTCTGAACTTCTTCATGTACTCCGTCCGGATCTTCTTGGTCACCATGGCTCTTGTTATTGCTCGTGGCTGGTTCTGTAAACGGTTAAGACAAGCAGAAGAAATCAGATGAAGACATTAAAAAGGGCTGTAAAAAACCTTTAACAGGGCGGTTCCTTAATGTATAACGAGTACAACATATTAATACCTGTTTCAATGCCACAACAATAGGTAACCAATATTAAGTATTTTCTTGTTTTTCATCACCAAAATTAGCAAGCAGTCTGCTCATTGTCTTTATTGCACAAATGTGTTGCCAACGTTTGCGCAATTTCGGCAGTACTCTCTCTCTTTCTCTTGTGTCAGCTTTTATTTAGAAATATGACTGAAGATCTGACCTCTTTTTTAAGCTTTGGTACCTTTTGATATTATTGATCAATAAAATGCCAGAGATTTGTATCATTTTAAAAAAAACATGTGGTATCAAAAAGTATTGATGAGTCAACCTGTATCAACCTTGGTAAATATATTGTAAGTTATTACAATAAGCATACAAATTGTTATGATAAGAGTTTATATTTTCATTTTGCACAATAAAAAAACAAATAATAACAAATCACTCGCTGGCTTAGAGAGAGAGAGAGTATTTGTGCAATTTAGACAGCGAGTGTGTGCAGGAGTTTTTGGTAACGCAAAACAAGAAAATACACAATACTGAAAGCCTAAGACACAAATAATTATTGTTTGATTTTATAATAAAATCAAATTGTAGGTTTTAAAATCTGGTTTTGGGACATAAAACCACTTGGATGTATTAAATTAGAAGGGATTGTTCTAAAAGCACTGCAGGTGTAACATACAGTAGAATAATACATCCTACTGTATGTTACACCTGCAGGCCTTCGTGACGTCACTGTGACAGGTGAGGTCAACCTGTAAGCCCAGCCCACCTCCCCTTCTCAACAGATTACAGGCTGAGCAGAGGATGATTGAGGCTTATTATAGACTTACGACTGAGTGTACAATTTCTGCTCTTCCTCATACTACACGACCGACATCAGACCATCTGTACGGACTTCTCCCGCCTACACACATTCTTCATTTTATTTATTTATTCTAAAAACGTATAGGCTATATATAAATACATGTATTTGACTGAGCTGACCTATATCTGATCCCATGGGGGGGAAATGGATCAAAATAGCCAAAATGCGAATTATTGCTAATTTACTGGTGTATTTCAGCCTCTAGCTGAGCGTCTTATTTAAAGCTCATACATTCAGCTGTCACACCCCACACCATACCGTTGTTATTTCATGGGTTTGACTCTTATTCCTACAACATGGACGTTTTTAAAAGCCGTCTTTTGCCTGTTTAGAGTGAAAAAAATTGCATCCTAGAGTGAATATTTTGAGTTTTACAAATATAGTTATCGATGAAAAGGCTATATTCATATTCACAGCCCCTCACCTGCCTGCCTTCAGTTCGCTTTAAACAACACGGTGAGTCCATCAAACGTGAGGCTCACGGTTCCGGTGTGGCTGCTCGTTTAATGTCTCATTAAATGTACTCACCCAGACCTCATTCCAGAGGACAAGTGATCATTTACAAGCCCAGTGTTTCCCTCTGTCCCGCGGTCAGATGGCTGGCATCGCTCCGCTCCGCAGACTGACAGCTAACAAACAACGAGAGCTACAAGACAAGTTACCTGACGTACAATAACACCTTCCGACGTAGACTATCAAAATAAAATCTGCGAATTAAAAATAAAAGGCCTCGGTGTGTGGTGGGATAGAGTACGGAGGAACGAAATGAAAATCACATGATTTATTGTCCTTCAGTTTTGCCCTTGGACTTTGAATTGAAGGATTTGACAAAATTAACAGACATTAGATTTACAAGCTACACTAGACTTGATAATGACTGTCATGTCTTCTCTTCAGAAAAATTGTAATATTTCTTGCAGGTTTTTTTTGGGGGGAGGGGGCAATTTATATATGCATTTTTTGTATCCCCTGAGGATAATATCGTATGCGCACATTACAATTAACTTGTGCCGCAAGATATTTATCTGGTTCCAACAAGTTATCTTCTAACTTGTGCGCACAAGATTTTAATTTGTATTTTTTGGAACTTCAGGGTCTCCATAACATTTTGACATGGTTTGCAGGCCCGGAAAAAGAACAGGCCTTTTATGCTGTTAAACGTAAAAGAAGAATAGAAGAAAAAACAAATACTTAAATTACCAAAAGGTGATAACTCCTCATATTCAGAATAACATGTTTAATTTTACAATTATGACTATAATATGATTTGATTATTTTTAGCGATACCTCCATAACAAACACCCCTTTAATGCTGCAGATGGTAAAGTTTAAGATGAGTTCAATACATTTCCACCTGACTCACTGCTTATTTTATCATTTAACAGAAATTGTGTAATCGTGACTTTCTGAAACAAAAATAATGACAGTGTTGAGGAAATGACTAAGAACTTGACTTCACACAAGAATGATTCAGGAGACTCAGTAAGTTGAAGAAAGTTTATACATACAAGAATATATACATACAAGAATACTCCGGAGCAGAGATGGAGTAACAGAACACGTCTGATGCCAATTCTGCCAGACTCTCCCATTGCTTTGCTATATATGAAAAAGACATTATTGATGTCAGGGTCATATTAACCCACCTAAACTAGTCTGTGATGGCTAGGACAATTTGGAGCAGACACTGAGTCTACCAAACAACCTTGCAGATAAAGGGGAAGACCCTTGACACACTAAGCTGTCCTTGCTTCTCTAGTGGCTGAACTCAGATCTGACTGACATCAGAGAACAGTGAATAAACATAATGATGTCTGTACATTTGAATCTAAACAGGTACAAAAATTCCACCACAGATAGATGGTTGTAAAAAATAGCTTTTTAATAGTATTTATTCTGAAAGGGTACCACTTCCGGTGAAAACCTAATTGCCTCAGTTTAACTTGACATAGCAGAGCAGAAATTGTAGTAATAAAAAATGGGCTGGTTAAACGCACATCACGTAGGTGCAGGGCAACAAAAACAGCAGAGAGAAGATATTCAGATACGCCCGACACACTTGTTCAAATGCCACAAAAAGTTTTTATGTAATTAAAAAAGGTTTTGACAAAAGGAAATAAGATAATAAGAACAAGAAATATGATTTTCGTTGAAGATGCAGAGAACGCAACGCGCATGTGTGATCGCCCTCTCTCTCTCTCTCTCTCTCTCTCTCTGCTGTGATGACAACAGGTGAAATGAGAAAGATCAGACTCAGACTGATTAAAACAATAAAAGTGACTTTCTCCTTCAGAGATAGCGATCCTTAATAAGCTGTCAAAGCGGAGACTTGGCAGCAGGAAACGGATAATAACAACTCTCTTTTAAATCGTGATAATGTTTAGTTTGGCACAGTGTTTGTTTTGGAGCTTTAAGAGCTTCATAGATGTTATGAAGGATCTGGTTTCACTCATTTGTCGAGATTCAGAGCAGTGAAGTAGGGTTTTAGTGGTTGATGGCTTTCATTATTTTTATATGTTTGAAGTCTCTGTTCATAATCTTTCAGTAGCTCATGAGTGTCAAACGTTTTGTCTTTATAGTCAGTATGAAAAACTTTTACTTTGCCTGATTACTTATTTCCTCAATTGATATATGAAAACCCATACAATAAAATTCAAACTCTTTATTTTTTTAGACTTGTGTTCAAACTGGAAATAACAGACAGTATTCTTACTTGAAAATAAAAGGATTTTATTTCTTTGGTCTTTGGGAGTGTGTTGTACCTCAAAGCCAACACTTACTTCACTCATACACACACTGGACAACATTAACATTCAAAGAAATCACATACATAACAGAAGGAATAAATAACATATGTACAGGTAAGGCAGTGGTCTGAGTATCAGAGCTGTGGGACAGCGGTGTCTTGTAGATCCTGGAGCAGTTTTTGGGTCTTTGTGTTTAGAAGCACTTGCGGTGGACGATGCTGGGACCGGCCTCATCGTACTCCTGTTTGCTGATCCACATCTGCTGGAAGGTGGAGAGAGAGGCCAGAATGGAGCCGCCGATCCAGACGGAGTATTTACGCTCAGGAGGGGCAATGATCTGCAAAAGAGAAAGAAATCAGGTTATGTGATTGTCTGATAGCTCACAAAGTAATCATAACTAAAAGAGTAATGATATCAATGCCTCTCAGTCACTAGCTTTTAAATGCAATTATTTTGATATTTTACTTCAAATATTCTGGATTGCATTTAATAACAATAATACATTTATAGCCTATCACACTTTATTTTGAAGCTAATCTCAAAGTGACACATAACTAAACATAATTTAGGTAACAAAGAAATATATTAAGCTGTTTTAGTTTAGACATCAAAAAAACTTCACTCCATCTTTGAACAACTTTTAATCATATGACATCTTTTACTATTTTTATTTAATTTTGACATTAAAACATAAACTAAATAATATAACATAGAGCTAGGGAAATGTCATCTGTATTTAGTTTATTCATTCAACTGTTGTTGGTCGCCAGGAAAATTAAGTAGTTATTGTTTCAGAAATCAATAACCATTGATGTCATTATCAAACAAAAATGCAAAAATGAATAAGTCCTTTTTTCATTCTAATCTGAATATTGTTGACTTTTAAAACAGTTAGATATAACATGCATAAGCTTTACATCTGATAAAATACCTTTTCTCTAATTTCTGACATTTAATAGAGAAACAGGTGTTGAAATTAATAACATGATTCTTATATAGTTGCAGCCCTAACCTATATGTTGTTGTTTTTGTTTTGGGTAGAGGGAACCAGGTTATTTTCTCCTTCCTCTACACTATATGGCCATAACTATGCAGACACCCCTGTTTATATTGTAGATGAATTGTTGTCCTTGTTGGTTGCTGATCAAGTGATTTAAAAAAATGTCTAGTTCTTTATAGGATATGAAAAACAAATGAATAATACAATATAAAGCTCCAGAAATGTACTTTTCGTAAGTTTAGTCTGTCGACTATTGTTTTAAAGGTAAACATTTTTGCTTAAACTCGTATCAGACCTGTTCAAGTTTAAGGCTTAAACTCACTTTAAAAGCCCCCAGTTGAAAACGACACAATGTTAGTTTGGGTTAGTTTGTGGTCATCTTATTCTACATTATATGGCCAAAAGTATGTCATCATCTCTGCTTAAAAATAAATGGTATTCATTGATAGTTGTTAAAGAGCTTTATGGCCTTCATAAAGCCCTTCAATTTGAACTTGATGGCCAACTTAAAGCCAGACCTCATTTTAAAACCTCCTTAATGCTCTTGTGGCTGACAGGCACCACAATCTGGTGTAAAGCCTTTCCTCCATAGTGTCTTTACCATTTTTAAACTCTCCTCTGACTCTCACAAATCCACTCACACGTTATCTGAATGTTTGCCGTACCTTGATCTTCATGGTGCTGGGAGCCAGAGCTGTGATCTCTTTCTGCATGCGGTCAGCAATACCCGGGTACATGGTGGTACCACCGGACAGCACATTGTTGGCATACAGGTCCTTACGGATGTCGATGTCACACTTCATAATGCTGTTGTAGGCCGTTTCATGGATACCAGCGGACTCCATACCTGATCAGGAGCAGGACAGATAGTTTTAGCTTACATGGAGTGAGAGTTCACTTTATGTTATTCAACCTTTGAGCGATCCCCCCCACACACACACAAAATAAGCAGAAATCTGCAGAAATCAGTTTTCAATAAGTACCGATGAAGGAGGGCTGGAACAGGGTCTCAGGGCAGCGGAAACGCTCATTGCCAATGGTGATGACCTGACCATCGGGCAGCTCGTAGCTCTTCTCCAGGGAGGAGGAGGAGGCGGCTGTGGCCATTTCATTCTCAAAGTCCAGAGCCACATAGCAGAGCTTCTCCTTGATGTCACGCACAATCTCACGTTCAGCTGGAAACAGAGAGTAAAAATCAGACTGTGCCCAAAATAATGGCGAGATTCAATTGGAAGGTAACACAAATGAGCTGCTGTTAAGCGGTCAAATAGTAAAATCTCAGAAGTTCACAAACAGGATTCTTTATATTTTTTGTCAGACTTACAGAAGGAAAAAGAAAAATGTCAAATCAGCTCCAATGTTGCTGCAGTATTTTTTAAAAGATAAAGTCGAACTGCTTTTTACCGGTTGTGACGAAGGAGTAGCCACGCTCTGTAAGGATCTTCATGAGGTAGTCGGTCAGATCTCGACCAGCCAGGTCCAAACGCATGATGGCGTGAGGCAGAGCGTAGCCCTCATAGATGGGCACATTGTGGGTCACACCATCACCAGAGTCCAGAACAATACCTGAGAGCAGAAACAGGAGGGTTACATCTGAGCTTAAAGGCAGGCAATACTCTAATTTACCATTTCTGTCCCAGTGTCTGGATGATGATAACATACTACACTCTAATATTTATCATGATATTTTGCTTTATCTGCAAGGAAAAGAAGCTAAACTGTCCTCATTATATTTAAAGGTCAAACATAGGTTTTAATTTATACTGGGATTTGATAGAAATGCCACAATTCACTATGTGTATTGACAACACTCATAAACATGCTAACCATTGTTTCCCATCCAAAGGGAAAATAATATTTATCTCTCAAAATTAAAAATCTCTGCATTACAAATGTATACATATGTTGAAATGTAACTGCTTAAATTTTAATTCTTGCACACATTGTAGATTGTTTGCATCAATGACTCACCAGTGGTACGACCAGAGGCGTACAGGGACAGCACGGCCTGGATGGCGACGTACATGGCGGGGACGTTGAAGGTCTCAAACATGATCTGAGTCATCTTCTCCCTGTTGGCTTTGGGGTTGAGTGGGGCCTCTGTCAGCAGGGTGGGGTGCTCCTCGGGGGCCACACGCAGCTCATTGTAGAAGGTGTGGTGCCAGATCTTCTCCATGTCGTCCCAGTTTGTGATGATGCCGTGTTCGATGGGGTACTTCAAAGTGAGGATGCCCCTCTTGCTCTGAGCCTCATCACCCACATAAGAGTCCTTCTGACCCATACCGACCATCACACCCTGAGGGGAGGAGAAGGAGCCGTTTACAATTTGAAGTCCATTTAACTCAAGTATCAGAGCTTTATAACCAAAACATTTTCAGCTGTTCTGCCTACATCAGGGTGATACATTTGAATGCAGATAAAACTTATTATAGCTAAGCTATTTCAGCTGATTTTCGTAGTCTGATAATTGGATGACAGTTTGGTCAACTGGGACCTTTTCTGACAGAAATCAGTGAAATTTAATCATCCTGTGGTAAATAGATGTGGTAAGTTTCCTTCTCATTTCCACCTGCTTGATTAAGATAAATAACCTAAATCATTAACAAAAAAGTTCATCAACTTTTTGAGCTTTTCCAGTCAGAAACAAAACTCCAGGAGTTTGACATTCAGATGGTGTGTGTTTCCACAGAGTGAGTTGGTAGGAATAGACGGTCTGACATCGCTTTATGGTGTACCTGGTGACGGGGGCGGCCGACAATGGAGGGGAACACAGCCCTGGGAGCATCGTCTCCAGCGAAACCAGCCTTGACCAGGCCAGAGCCATTGTCACACACGAGGGCAGTGGTCTCATCGTCGTCACACATGTCTGCAGGTTAATCTGAAAGAGGGAGTCAGAGGTAACAAACTGTAAAGCAGAAACACACTTCTGAAGCAAGTCATTTTTCTGAAATGTGTTATGGTAGTGCCACGTTTCCTCGTTCAGCTGCTGACAGAACTCCTATAATTACCACATGATGACACAAATAACTCAACAAAGAGGAAAACTAGTATTTCCTCTACAACCCAAGATGTGAGATGTTTAGTTGCACAGACCATGACATTTTTTTATCCCCATAGTAATAGCTATTTTTTAATAGTAAATCTATGACTGTATCATAAGTCTGTAGTTTAACAATGCTGTTGCTACAAAACTATGTACACCTTGATTCTACATTTTATTATCTATGATCAAAGCACATAACTTGTTTACATTTGGGAAAACTAC
This sequence comes from Labrus bergylta, assembly GCF_963930695.1. Lineage (NCBI taxonomy): Eukaryota > Metazoa > Chordata > Actinopteri > Labriformes > Labridae > Labrus > Labrus bergylta. The sequence continues at coordinate 6,578,845 of NC_089195.1, read as the reverse complement.
ACCAAAGTGCAAAAAATAGCGGATTCCCTTCACTATTAATTCATTTGCTGAAGTAACTTGTTTTGTTATCTTTAACTAGAGACAGATTATTCATTTGTTATTCTGTCTTGGAATGTTTTTCAACACTAATAATAGAAAAGGCTATTGACTGCAACTCACTCTTAAATTGCTTCCCTGTGTCTGGATTATGTTTTCTATAAACTAAAGGACAGTTATCCAACACAATACAGTTAAATTAACAAATCACGAACAAAAACACCATAATAACCTTCATTTAGTGTAATGATGCCTTCAAGTGTTCCTCATAAACCCCTTTACTAAACCTTAGATTGCAAACACTCTTATTTTCTCAATGTTTTTTCACTGTTCTATTACCTTTTGCCTATTATTTCACTTCACACATTTCGATTGATTGTTTATATTGTTCAAAATGTGTTAAGTAATCAATGGAAGACGAAAAATAATTTTGATAAAAGCCTACTGAGAAAATGTGTTGAAAATGGATTCTTTTCTTGCTAAATTAAAAAATAAATGAATGAAAAACGAAAGGCAGGTTAAAGCAAAATTTGTTCTATTAAGACTAGACTATAGGCTATTGTGTGACATGGATGCAAAAATAAAAACAAATCACCAAATTATTGACCCTCATTAAAAAAAATGGTATTCTGGTGTTATAGAAACTCCGATTATCCTAATCCCTCGAAATTTCCAAATATCCGAAAACCCCTGAATGCAGCAGGTCTGGCTGCCTCACAGGAAGTTTTTCGTTGCCTGTCACAGCAACAGTGGCTTTCTCTCCCTGCTGAAGGTGAACAGACTGCCAGCTACAGTTCACTGCCAACTTTCAATCCGGATTTTTCCCAATCTGTTTCACACACCTAAATTTACACACCTGACTGCATTAACTAAACACTTAATTCCAACTCTCTCCATCCACCCTGCCCATCAGGAGCGTCCATCCAAGCTGCTTACCTCTACTTGTCTCCGGCTGTCAGTGAGGAGCTTTACCCGCTGCTGGTTCCAGCTGAAAGGAGGTGACAGGCAGCGACCACCGGGGTCTTTATATACCCCTCTTTCCCCTCCGTACCACCCGGAGAGTGTTTTTTTCTTCGCCCCAGACAACCGACTGGAATGTCCGAGTATTCGGCAGGAATTCGACCGGCTGTTCGTCCATACATGGTGGCGCGGGAGGGTGGCCGGGCAGGGCCATATATGGAGAGGTAGCCCCCGCGAGGCAGTGGTGGAGCTCTCGAGCCCGTGTATGGAGCGAGATCAGACCGAGGCACCGACCGTTAGACGGGTGTGGAGGTGTGGAGTAGTCTACTACTTCACACACCCATTCAAAAGTATTACCTTATTTATTTATTTAAGCTTTGATTTTTAATTTTTAAGCTTTGAAATACAAATATTTTTTTTGTTTGTGTTGGTTTTAGTATTTATTTAGCCTATCGTCTTTGTTAATTTAATGTAATTTAATTATTTTTTTTTTTATTACACAAAAAAACCATAAACATAATAGATCAATGGAAAAACAGACAGTACATAATGATTAGTTAATTAACAAACTACACATTTTGAAAGACATGTGCTGGAGGAGCCAAATAAACCCAGAGGGGCTTGTCGAGAAACATGTAACACAGAGACATATTATTAATGTAGTCCAAGCAAAAACAATAAAGCTAACAAGAACACATACTCAATAAGGTGTAAAAGAAAGCAAAACAAGAAAGAGACAAATTACATTTTTAAATTTCATCCTTTTTTTTCATTTAGCCTATCATTCATCACTAGGCCAATGCCAAAAAATCCACTTCCTCTGTAAATATTACAACTATCTCGCCTAAATCTTGTGTATATGGCAGCCTGAGCCTGAACAATATATCATCCCCTTCACACTCTTCATTGCATTATTGTCTCGTTGCGATTGTTGTGTTTTAAATATAGGCTGTAGCCTATTAAACTTTGTATCCATAGGCCTGTAAGTAGTAGTACAGTATTTTTCAGTTTTAGGTAAATGTTCTTGCATGGGCGGTTCTAGGCAGGGGCCAACAGGGGCCAGTGCCCCTGTAACACTGAGCTTGGTCCCCCCTGTGGCCACCCTTCCAAAAGGAAGAGCCCCCCTCAAAACACATTCACAGTATTTGACTCACAATCTAGTATTAAATTCAGTTACTGAAACAAATATAAATCATGGTATTTAATGATGAAATGAATGTTTATATAAATTTTTAAAGCATCTTTGTCTATCTTTCACCTGGGTTTAATGTTCCCCTCTGACAAAACAACTTGCCCCAGTTTGGCCCCTTCAGTAAAAGTGGTCTAGAATCACCAGTGTTCTTGTCTTTTTTTTGAAGCAATACAAAACTGGTATCTTGTTATTTTCTTAACTCAGCAGTGACCGCACTTTTAGGATTCTTGATTCCTAACATCCTATCAGCTCTAAAATTGTGTATTTTCTTTGAATCTCAAACAAAAACATCAGCAGCTGAGCAACATTAAGGCTTCAATTTCAAAAACAAGAGGGTCAGGACCTCCAGCACACCAGACAGCTGCAGCCTGAAGACTGAGACAGGATTCCTCTGAGAGACAAACACTGAGCCAACAGACCCGGCTGTGTTTATCCAACTGTTCACTGAGGTGTGGAGATTGGCAGAGCTGCGGATCAGAGTGGCTGAGTAAGACTGAAATGAAATATGACGAGACTGAAACTCTGGCAGGAGGCTGAAGTCATCAATCTGAAGAAGGAAGTTGATGCAACCAAAGCATTTGGTGAGAAATATCTTCCCTTTTACAGACTCAACATCTCATCTAGAGCACAAATAATAATATGTTTAACATACCCTTCTGGAATTTATTTGACCATGCTTTAAAAAAACATGCCAAAACTAGCAAACTATCTGTGCTTTGTGAATCTTATCATGTTTCTTGAACTACTGCCATGGTTTTATAAAATGTTGTCTACTTATGTGTGGAATCATCTTGTTTTGTGAAATGTTGTTTTTTTACCTTAACGACCACCATTGTAATGAAGAACATTCAATAAAATATTCATGTTTACTTTGAGTTTTGGACAGATTCAATTTGAATCTGTTTCTCAGTCCTGCAGGTCTGGTTTGATTTTTACTGAACTCATGTTTTGATTGATTTACTTGAACTTATTATTGTGTCATGCACAGATAATATACCCAACCCCAAAACTAATGATTAAATGTAACTATTATTTCACTGATATAACCGTTAATTTCAGAGACTTCTGCTCTGAGCAGAGAAGATAAATCTATGACGTTACAGTAACAATCTTAGGAGAGATGGGCTTAAATATCATTACTCTGGGCAGCTTTAATTATTTCACTGATATAACCCTATTATTATCCGTATAAAACATTTAGATCCTAAACAAAATACTGACTTTTTTTTTAAATTTCTAAATATCCTCAAACTATCCGAATAGCCTTCCTAATGAAACTTCAAAAGACATTGTTCCTGCCCTTTAACAAACAAAACACAGGCTTATAATGACAATGCAGATGTTTTTAGTATCCTTTTATGACTAATGGTTATTACTTGTTGTTATCCTTTTAAGACCAGACACATGTTTTGTTTGTGAAATTTGGTATCTTGAAAGGATATGAAAAAATTATATATTTTAAAAATGCCTTTAATTTTGAATGTTTGACTTATACAAAGGGAGTTAGCAAAATAACCTGTATAGTGCTGTATGATATACAGTAACTAATCGATTTTTATTAAATACCAGTTTTTTAAAGACTCCGTTCTGATGTCCCTGTCTTTTTAAGCTTTGTCTTTGCAGTTATAACAGAGCAGTAAAGCAGAGTTGATGTCCCTAATCTAACTTACTTACATTATTTTTAGGTGAGCTACACCCTGAAAGGATCCCTGTCAGGGTGACAGTCAGTGAGCCAAGAAACACAAATCTATTTATAACCAACATCTGTCCCTCGTCACTAAACAGGAGTAAGTGTCGACTAATGCAGGCCAGCTCCTGGAGTCTGCAGGCTCACGTTTCTGGAACTCTACAGCTGATGGCTGTGATATAACACTGCAAGAACTGGATCGGCGGCCAACACTTGTTAATGGTTCCAGAATTACCTGTCTGATAGATCACAGTGTGTAAAGCCTGGAACTTTTCAGTCTGCGTTTCTGTCATTAACAAAAGGCGTTCCACAAGGGTCAGTTCTGGGCCCTATGTTATTCTTAATCTATATTAAAAATGTTGTTTCGTGTATCACGGACTGTGACATTCATCTTTAAGTGGACGATATTGTACTGCATTGTTCTGCTGAGTCTGTACAGTTTGCTGTAGAGAAACTGCAATGTGCTTTTTATATTTTGCAGACGGCGTTTATCGGCTTAAGACTGGTCATAAACGCCAGTAAAACCAAGTATATGATCTTCTCAAAAGCCAAAGATATTGTTTTTAACAGTCTACAATCCACACTCAATGGCAGCAGTATTGAAAGGGTCAGAGAGTAAATAAATATGGCATTTGGCTGGACGAATCTTTTACTTTTAAACATCATGTGGAAAGTCTCACTAGCAAACTTCAGCAGAAACTTGGAGAAACTTTCTAGTTAAGTTCTCTCCTGATTGTAGGAAACTTATCGTTGAAGCTGTCTTTATGTCAGTGCTTGATTACGGCGATACCATCTATAGTCATGCCTCTGCTTCAACTCTTAAAACCCTAGATTCAGTTTATCACTCTGCTCTTAGATTCATAACCGGAGACCACTATAACACTCATCAGTGTATTCTCTATAGCAAAGTTGGCTGGTCTTCTCTGTCACAGAGGCGTGATAATCACATGTATGTCTTTATGTATAAATCTGTTATTGGACATACACCATCTTATATAACATCTCTGCTGAACTGCACCATCGGGCCCTACCACACTCGCTTTACTGTCTATTGCTCCAAGTCCCGCGGGTTTACTTTGACATTGCAAAATCCGCTTTTAGCTTTTTAGCTCCAAAAATGTGGAACAATTTACAACACTCTTAAGATTGACACTCTTGTTTCTCTTGGGCAGATTAAGACAAAGATCTCAAACCACTTTACCACAGTGTTTAATTGTTTGTAATGAGAATCATCCTGACCTGTCTTTGTTGTTTTATTTGTGCCCTTTTGTTTATTTTTGATCTGTATCTCAACATCATTGTAAATGAGGGAAACCTCAATGATTTTCAAGGCTGAAATAAAGGTTTTTAATGCATAAAATATTTGATTGATTTGGATATTTTTGACACTGAGCACAAAGCACTGACCCTGTAAAAATAAAACAGTTCAGCAACTGAATACATTAAAATCATTTAATGATTAAAACAAAATACTTTATGTATAATTATTCATGATTTATTTTGTGACAGTCTGGATCATTATTCTCTGCAAATTATTCTCAATTTGTACCTTAGTGATACTTCAAAAGTTCCCCTGCTGCAATCTTACTAACTTCTTGTTTTTTTAGTTTTCGAGTGCATGTTTTCATTACTACACCAACCAACATATACTGATGTCAACCTGAGCTTATTCAACTCATTAAGTTACTTCAGTGAATGTCTGGATGCAATTTTTTTAAATTAATTAAGATGCTATTTCTAAAAATCCCTTTTTACATTTTAATATTATGTGGCTATTTTTGTTTATAACTGAGATAAGATTAGAAATGTCACCAGCGGTGATGTCTAGTGCCCCATGAAACCTCCATTCATTAGGCACAAGACTCCTCATCACAGCAACCGTGGATCGAATCCGACATCGGCTGTTTGCCGCATGTCCTCCCCCAATCTCTCCTCCCAACATCTAACATCTCTCTTCAGCTGTCCTATCCATTAAAGTCAAAACAGCTCTCCAAACCAAAGCTGAACCATTATCTGTGTGGCTTTAAACTATGTTGAACTTGATTTATGTGTTTATAAAAATATTCAAGTCTAGGTATAGAAATACAAATACATTTATTTAGAAAAGAGCACAAATCAAACAAAACATGTCGATCAGAATAGAAAGGGAAAGGTGAGGTGCAGGAGGCGTTACCAGCAGCGGTCATCACATCTGAGCTTGAAGGTAATGTTCATAATTTGCTCGAAGTACAAACTCAAAATAAGGTTTTGACTTCAGACCACTCAGCTCGTCCAAATCCAGCAGCTCTTTGACGTCAGGCAGGTACGTCTGCAGAGGAACTCCTGAAAAGAAACAAAATACTTTGTCATGTTTTTGTTGTATTCAAAGACAGATGAATGAATTATGCAAGCTTTGTAATTGAAGTGCATGACAGCTTAGTAAATAGAGTACTGTGAACTTACAGCAGAACTAAAACATGTATTGGTTTGGTATGACTTCATCTTAGGAGGCAGAACAAGATGTAAAATAGATACCAAGGAAGGTGGAAAAAGAGACAGAGTCCGAGACTATAATGGTAGTTTTTGCTTTTATATCAATGTGACATGTAACTGGTTGTATTCACAGTATTTGAATGTATTCACAGAATGAACAAATACAGTACAAGAACATACTGATGAGCAGAACACAATATGAAGCAGCTTTAATACCTGCATGGAGATCATGTACAACTTTTACGTATGTGTGAAAAGGCTATAAAGTGATGTGCATCTAACCACACTCCTTCAAGATGTAGCCGTTCAAAATAATAATTGAGCTACATTTTGGACAGACTAAACCATAATCTTTAATCCCCCTACCTGTACTCCGGATTACATTTTAAACTCGGCTTTATGAGCCATCAGTGTCTCACCTTCCTGAATGAGTTTGAGGAGGATTTTGACGAAGATGCTGTCCTTAGCAGCGTCCAGAGGGTCATCTGTACCGTCAGCAGAGGACCAACTGAGGAGAACACAGTATCAGAGTCAAGCAAGTAAAAAAAACTGACGTACACTAAGCACTTTAATAAATCAGTGTAAGTATTACCTACAATCTGTTTACTTCTCAATATTTTTATGTAAAAAGTAAACATGACAGATTGATCTTACTCATCACTCCTCAGTGCTTTCCCAAAGATCTCACATTTCAGCGACTCCAGGTCCACATCGTCCTCCTGCAAACACACAAGATCCACATGAGTTGACTTTAAAACAAACCGAAAGCTGCCAAACCTCAGAACGACCTAAAACCGACCTCGTCGATGTACTCGAGCAGATCCAGAGCCTTTTTGAAGTCGTACTCGTTGGCTCGTCTGTTGTCATCACAGATGTACAGCTGTGGAGAGAAGGACAACTGCAGTGAGCAAGGCTTTACTTACTGTAAGAGTGTTCAATGTTTTATTCAATATTCATGGCAGTGACCTGAGTTTCAAATATTCAGTGTAAACAGGAAGTGTTGTTTCCTGCTTCACATTTGGGATTTAAAGTCAACCCACTGGTTGATATTTCCAGAAATCTCATCCTTCATTGTCTTTTGTAAAGCTTCTACTAAACTAAAAGATGACCATTTTTGATCCAAATCCGATTTATGGAGAAAAAAAAAACGGTTAAAAGTAGAATCTCACAGAGCAACAGTGTCAATAAAAGCTTGGTGGCTAAGGTTGTGTTTCAAAAATTAACACATACATGCTGATACTGACTTCACATCTTTGAAAATAGGGATTTGACAAAATGACACATCAGCTGTGCTTTAGAGAAACAATATGCCTCCTTTATATGTTTTTACTTTTATTCCAAGGAACTTTCTTTTTTAAAGGAGCTGGAAGGTTGCTTTTGTCTTATATTGTCTACTTTCAACTACGTTTTTTGAGATACGTGTAAATCAAGCAGGAAATAACCAAACATGATACACACCTGTGATACTGAATCTTATTACGGCTGTCATAAATACTTGTCTCATGTCTCCACAAAAAACAGTGTGTCAGTCATTACACTTGGTGATCCACAGACATCTTAGTAAACAGAATGTGTGAGAGTGTGTGTGTGTGTGTGTTTGTAACCTGTATGAGGTTGTGAGCGCTGAGCAGAGGCATGGTATCGGGGTTCTGCTGCTTCTCCTCCAGCAGCTGACGGGGCAGAGTCTCTTGATGAAGCAGGAAGCGCTCCTGCTCCACGATGTCTGATTAGACGAACGAATGACAACATAACGTCAAGTTACAAAACCAGTTCACCAATGCTACTGTGTCATCTTTCAATATTTATCAAAATACTTGTATTCATTATTAACAAAGTGGAGGAGCAGCACAAGTTTGTATTTTCCACCTGGAGCAAAAAAATACTGATATTAAAACCAATAGATTCCCATCTTGAAGTTTTTACAGGATTACAGCAAAGACATGGTGACGACAGGAGCACAAGTGTCTGCCTCATACACGAGTCATTTGTTAAGTGTTCAGTTTGTATCTGGAGCCTTTTTAAGGAGGCATATATAAAAATATATATATATAATGTCACCACTTTATGGCATGCATCATATGTATTATTACTATTATGCAAAGTTAATTGTTGTAGTGTTTTTTGTTTTTTTTTGGAATTACACAGAATCACAGATGATGATACAGTCATTTTTCAGGTTTTACAGTATGAATATAAAACAGACAAAATATGGTGTTTTTCTACCAAAAAAGGAGCCAATCATTTGTATACACACATTTTTTCACAAGTCACATAAAAAATATCTTAACTAAAACCAGAAATGCATCTCAGTTCCTCAAATTTGTTTCTAGAGCCTCATCAAGAGTGTGATCCTTTTTACAATAAAGGTTTGACTACATTTATCATACCAGTCCTATAAAGCTGGGCTCGCTGGATAAAGCCACTTCTTTGTGACTGTCTTCCTAGCAGCTATGGTAAGTATTCTGAGTAAGTATTCAATATTACTATTTTTAGATGGAAGATGACCCAAATTTAAGGGGAAAAAAAAAACTTTCTATGTAGCCTCCATTGGAGAAAAGCTGTTGTTTTTACCTTCGACCTGTTCGTTGAGCTCGTCCTCCGGCAGGTTGGAGGCCAGCACTGTCAGCTTACTGAGAGCCAGGAGCGTCTTCTTCTTCACAAAGTAACGAGTCTCCATGTTGGCCTGACTGTAGAGTGTCCTGTGAGCCTGCAGAGTTACAATATAACACGTCAGCTACAGCAGCACACATGTTGTGTAACCATGTTGTGTTTTTAGATGCTGTAAATCAAACAGAGCCTTTGTGTTTGTCAGTTTCTTTTGGGTTTTTTGTTCATTTATGTCAATTGTCTTTATTATTTGTAGTTATTGTAGAAATGTTGTGGAATGTTTGTGTAGTGTGAAAATAATAATATATATCTGTAAAATGTATTGTCACAATATAAACTGCGGACCCCAGGAAGAATAGCTCGCTATGCTGAAGCTAATGGGGATCCAAACAAACAAAGAACTGCCTGATCTGGTTGATTTTGATTGATTTGAGTATTGTGTCATGCATAAACAGTCTCTCTAGCCCAAACTGGATCACAAAACAACAATTATTGTGTGTGCGTGCCGTACACTGCTGTAGTCGTGGATGTGGATGTGGTGTAGCCAGCTCAGGTGCTGGTGAGACTGCAGGAAGCTGGCGAGCTGCTGGTGCTGAGCAGCCGGCTGAGACAGCAGCTTTCCCCTCTTCCCCTTCTCCATGTACCATCGGAACAGGAAGTCAGCAAAGTTCTGAAAGAACGAGCCACGAGGAGGACAAAGAGGACGTAAGAGAGGACATATTGTGACTTAAAATCCTTAAAAGCATTATTCTAACAACTCAAACATATTTATTTTACAGTTTGAAAGCAGAAAAGAAACAAGAAAATATCAACGTGTAAGAAACTCGGATCAACACTATTTGGATGTTTGTTTTTCTTGAACTAATGCTTGAACCAATAAAAAAGCAGATAACTTAATGATGAATATTTGAAGCCCCAAAGCTTTGAAAAGGTCCATATCTCTTTTAGAAAGCTGAACCAAGTTTGTTTTATAATAGAATCAAGGTAAGGCTAATCACTTTTAAGGCTTTTCTCTATCATCATACTGATTCATCAACGGGGCCAATGAAAGATATATTGGCATAAGCTTGAATGTTTTCCACTAAAAAACTTTTTAACAGAATAATTCAGAAAACAACGGTTTGTCCAGCAGAGCACATTTTATAGAATTGGATGAAATTATATAATAATGTTAATGTAAAAGTTATTTGTGTAATGAAACAGACTTCCATGTTCCTTTGTCAATGGTGTTGTAAATGGTGCAAAATAGACATGGAAACGGATCCCTCCAGCTCCAAATAATTTCAATTAGCATCATAAATAGCTACTATTGGGCAAAAAGAAATACGATTGTGTTTGTGCTCCATTGTGCGCCGGTCATGTTTAACACACCAACAGAACACAATTTGTTAGAAGATACCCTTGAGTGTTTCTGCTTCTCTGTGTACCTGGTCTGCAAACTTGGTTATGTAGTGCTGCAGGCGGCTCTGGTTGTCTGTCTGCTCGCACATCTGAACCAGGATGTCGAAGTCGCAATACTTCTCAGCCAGAGCTGCAACCCACTGGTACTGACCCAGCTCCACTGCAACACACAACAACCTCAGTCACAACAGCATAACACACCTAGTAAAATGTGTTTTGTTGCAAAACAAAAAACTAAATAATTCCCCTCAGACACTGTAACATTTAAAAAAAAACAACAACAGGAATTGACTCAAAATTCAGCCTGTCTCCATCACAGCTGCATTACATCAGCACTGCTGCTTACAAGTCAACACGCCCAATTCAGGTAGACAGGTACAGGGATAGAAAGGAGAGAGCATCATATATCTTTTGTAAATATTGCAGTCTACTGTATATTTTGTGTAAAAAATAGAAATATCTTTGAGCAAACAAATTCTGTTGACACCATAAAATAAGACTTAAAAAAAAAGAGACAGGAAACAAAAAGGAATGACGTGGAGCAAAGATCATTGAAATTAAACTTTTTTAACCTTTAAATGTCAAGGCGGTGATTAAGCCTAGCGGTTACTGCATGCATCCTATGTTCAAGCCAAACCTTCCACATAAGTCACATGTCATCCCCTATTCTCGTCTCCCACTGTTTCCTGTCTGCCTTCACTGTCCAGACTCTGATTAATGATCTTTTTTATTTGAAATTAACATCATTATTAGACCCAGTCAGATCCTCAGACGTGTCTAATCGCCCACTTACACAGAGGGGCGAGCAGCTCAGAGCGCCGCTGGCTGTACTCCATCTCCAGGGTGTTGTAGCGATCTTGTTGGGCCCCTGAGGGCCTCTGCTCCTGCAGGGAGGTCAGCTGGGCCACGTATCCACCTAAGTAGATGTCCAACAGCGCCACCAGCTGCTCGCAGAAGGCGCTGCGCAGCTCTGAGTCAGCGTGCGGGTACACAGAGCGCAGGATAATCTCGTGCTGGCGGGAGATAACTGTTCGAACGCCATCAACACCGCCTGATGCTGGAGAAGGAGAGATCAGGCAGTAAATGTGGAGTTAACCATTCATTATATGAGAAAAAACATTTTGTCTGTTACTGGCATGAATCTGAAAGGTTTCCATTGATTCTGTCATGCTTTTCTTTGAAATACCTCTGCTGCTGGCTTTTTACAGAACGACTTCTCCCAACCATTCTGCCTCGGTATCTTTTACGCAGATGGAGAGGTACAACAGTCCTGTCTTGAATTAAAGTGCTCCAGTGAGTGTATTTACCTGTCCACGGAATGTACTCAGGCTCCGCATTAGCGTTTTCTGAAGCTCTGTAAATGGACGCCTTTGTCTCTCTGTACTGACCAGCAGCCTGAAGAACGTCCTGCAAACACACAGAGTACATTCATCTTACATTTCATTTCACCTTTTTTTTCTTCATTGAACTGAATGAGCAAAACATCAACCCGTCATGATATCAGGAAATGTTTTGTACCTTGATGATGTTGTTGACGGAGAGAACCACATCAGCCCACTGCACCGAGTCAACCGGGGTCTCCTTCAGACTCCGCTCCTCCTCCTCCAGCAGACAATCAAACACCGAGGAGATCTGAGACACCTGTGAGTGCACCAAAATGATTCTTTATTAAGACGTCCAACAGAAAGCAGCAGCCAAAGCTCACAGTCAGACACTCACCTCTCTGAAGAAGACATCGGCGGACGTGAGGCTGGGTGGCACGGTTGCGTTGTTCCTCTGCAGGGCGTTGCTGATGGCTCTGTTCACCAGCTCAGCGTGTTTGGCGTGATGGTTCTTTAGCACGATGGCCGCCTGAAGCTTCTCGGCATGCTCGCACAACAGGAGGCGTGTTGCCATGGGAGATGAGCGCACCTTCACCTGGCTGAGCCGGTCCAGCAGACCCACCTGACCGGGGAAGACACCGACTTCAATCTTAATGAATCTTTATTGGGTTTAGTGTGGAGCTTTAAGAGGCCTGGTTGCATGCCTTAACTGATGAAGCGTCTAGTCCAACCTATGCTGACTCAAGTGACAAGTTATAAGGATTCAGTTTGTGTGGATTTTAGCCTTCTGCTCCTCTCTGATGCAGGGTAGAGGCTCCAGGCTATATGTGCCACTGATAGTGTAGTGAGCATGGTGATGCTGTGGGTAATGTAAGCACCAAGGTCAAATAAAAAATATTGTATCTTCTTCTTTTCTCGCCTTTACAAAACTGTCCATAACAAGTCAGACAATGTTAAAGGAATGCAATGCTGAAATGGTAGAACACCCACGTTAACTTTGGGTTCAATAGCACCACCATGTGGACATTTATCATTAACTTTCCTACACTTTCACAGAACCCTCCAGGGCTGAGAGGACTGGAAACCTTAACTTTCTCAAGAACTTCATCCATCCTAAATCCTTCTATATAAATGAATGTCGGTATAAGAGTTCAGACTAAGCCTGTTTGATACCATAAAAACAAAAACCTAAGTTCTGAATCCTTAAAGAGATCAGCACAGTTCAAAAACAATATTTCTTTAATTGAATCAACCCTGGAGTTGATGCAAGGCTACTTCAGAAGCTCTGTGCACCATCATTTGATACATTTAAGCTGGGTTTGTGTGTGAGCAGGTATGAGTGTTTTTTTTTTTGTGTGTGTACCTGGAGCAGAAAGTCCATGAAGAAGCCGTGGGCCTTCATCTTGTCCTCGAGCTGGTGGAGGATGATGAGGGAGGTGAGAGGAAAACCAGCGCTCTCTGCAGGAACAGAAATGAGGAAATGAACACAAATGCAAAACAAATGTCTGATTTGGTCTTTGTCGTTGATGATTAAGATTTTGTGATTTTATTTAAGTGTCTTCTGTATATATATATCATCCTGAATGTCTTTAGGGACCAGGGTTGTTTAGATTAGATTGTTTAGAGGTCTTTTGTTGTAAATCATTCACAGTTCTTAAAGGGCGTCTCGAGGACACACAAGATATTTATACCTTAGGGTAATAGATATTTATGGCTGAGGGAAATTCATTTATGAAAGTATTCATATTTGTTAAAACATTTTTAAGTATCTGGGTAACTGGTTTGACACAACTTAATGCACCATACACTGAAATATCTTTTCAAATGTAAAAATTACATTTAGTGTAACTACGGCAAAAACAGACAGCAAGTTTTCTGTAGTTTTTTTTTTACCTTGTTGTTTAACATTATCAAGCTGAGCGTGTAGGTAAATAAATGTATATTCAAATCCCAAAACAATACATAAGAAAAAGGTTTATGTCCAGTGATCGAATTTCTTTTATATGATTAGTATATTCTCATAATTCAAAATGATCGTGAAATGCTACACAAGCCAGCTCTCAACCTGATAACAGGTTTTTTTCCCGCTTTATTAAGGATAGACCTTCGCCCTCTCTCTCTTCTCCTCACCGTCAGGGACAGACTCTGCCCAGCGGGGGTCTGATGCCGGATAATCGTCCACCAGGTCCAGGTTTATTCGAGTCACCACTCCGTCCAGCTCAGCTCCCTCCTCTCCATCACTGTCAACCGGGAAGAGCTCGTCTGTGACCGTCTGAGCGCCCACCAGATCATTCCTAACAGAGAACAGAGTATTTCTTATTTCAAATATCACAGGGATTTAATAACCGTGGTGTAGCTTCTTATTTCCAACCCTCAATCATGCAGATATTGATATTATTTGAAAGTACCTTGGAAAAAAAGCGGTGCACATTTTGTTTATTAATAAATGAAGTAAAATATGTGGGGCCTGCATAGAAATGCATCATTGGTTTATCATTCTCAGCCCCTCCTACCAAATCATCAGCAGTCAAGCTCCGGTCTGTCACCTGCTACACCTCATCCTCGACCCCAACAATCACCTCTCACACAACGACATGCACACACATCTATACATTCATAGATGCTAATTCATACATCCCCCCTCTCATTACTAGAGGAGATCTTACTAGCCACCGTCATGAAGGCTATCACATTTCAAAGTTGTCTTCCTTTCTTACTTTGTCTCTTAGTTTTAGTTGTTTTCTCTAATAATAATAATAATAATAATAATAAATTAGATTTATATAGCGCTTTTCTAAATAGTCAAAGACGCTTTGACAGGAAACAACAAAAAACAAAGCAAAAACTAAGAGAACAATACAACATAGAAGTAGTGTTGAGGGAAGAGGATGAGAGTCAGTGGTTGTAGGCAGTGATGAAAAGATGAGTTTTTAGGGATTTCTTGTAGGAAGTGAGTGTGGGGGAGTCTCTGATGTTTTTAGGGAGAGAGTTCCAGAGGGTGGGAGCGGCAATGGAGAAGGCCCTGTCCCCCCAGGACTGAAGGTTGGTCCTGTAATGATTTCACCTTTTTTTCACAATAAAGTTTTTTTTTTTCGAAGACGACAAATACAAAAATGAAGTAAAAAGGGTCAAATGTTAACAGATTTAAAAAAAATGATTTATATGGTTATAAATTCAGCCCTCAATTTATGCAACATAGTAGTAGGAATCAATTCTTTCCATTTTAAAAAAATCAGTAAAATAAGTAGTGGGTTTTACCGACAGAACTGCAGGAAAGCTGCCTTCAGGTGTTTGGTTTTGTCCTCCTGAGCTATGGGCTCTGCTCGACCCGGAGTCTCCATGACTGAAACCTTCAACACAGAATCAGAAATGAATCTTAGAGTTGGTCACAATCTGGTACATAATCACAAATTGACTGACCTTTTTCTCGACTTCATTTGAGTTAAGGTTTTCCTCAAGTTTTTTGTTTCTGAGTTTTGAGTTTTACCTCTGGAGCTGCAGCTAGCGAGGAGCACAGGGAGTCCTCCATGGTCTCCGGCAGGATGGAGGCACTCTCTCGGGCTACCACCGCCACCAGGCCGCTGTTCAGGGAGAAAAACACTGGCAGGTTGGCGCAGCAGCCTCCTCCACGAACACCATCACCTGCACAAGAACACAGAGGGATAGGGTGAGATAGAGTGAAGAGCTCAGAGTAGAGCCTCTACCCCTTCACACTGAAAGAAGCCAGTTGAGGTGGTTCTGGCATCTGATTAGGACGCCACCCTCTGGAGGTTTTCTCAGCACAACTAACTCAGAGGAGTACCCGGTAGACCCAGAGCTCGCTATAGGGATTATATGTTTTATTTGGTCTGGGGACGCCTCAGAATCACCCATTAGGAGCTGGAAAACTGTTCAGGTGAGAGGACAGTCTGGGTTGACTTAATAACTTTGCTGCCAGTGTGAGTCGACCTTGGATAAGATGAAGTAAATTGATGGATGGATGGACTCTCTTCATTACAAAAAATTGAGCCAATATAAAATATGAGTGAGAAGTGGGAACTAGTCCCAAAGAGCGCAAAAGAACAATGACAAGGAAATCCCACATTAAGGCCATTAAAAGCCATTGAATTATATTTCATATTAATCAATGTTTTGTGAAAGCTGGGAAATCAGCAGATGGTAACAAGAATGAAGAGAAAGAGAGACACAAACTTCAATTAGAGCCGGTATTAAACAAGAGAACATTATTCTTGTGTTTCTTCACCTGCTGAGTTAAAGCTGATTTTCTCATCAGGTAGTCCTCCTCTGCTGGTTCCTGTCCAGCAGGCGAACACCAGCTCCTCATTGTAAAGGAAGGCCGTGGAGCCGGGGGAGCGTGGCAGCACCAGCCAGGTTGCCTGAAGGGCCTCCTCACTCTAAAAGAAAAAAAACCACAGGGATAAAGCTCAACTCTAACATGCATCTTTGCTTCAGCTCTGTAATCTAAATTGCACAAAAACTACATATCTGCAGGAATTCAGGAGTTTAAAAAAATAATAACGATTACCTAATATCGAGAGCCTGGGGTTTCTATTTTTAGTTGCCATGGTTACAAAACAGATATATATTATGTTATAATAATTCTGATATCATACCCAAGTTTAAAGTTCCGGTATCGTAATAAAAACTTCTAATCCTAATAAATGCATGCAGCATTAACTTGAGGACTAACCTGGAAAGGGACACTGTACTTGGTGACCTCCACTGTAAAATGGTCCGAGATGGCCGCTCCGTTGTCCTGCAGGGTGACCAGGCAGAAGTAAGCAAGACAGGGAGTGTCTGAGGGGTGCCATGCCGCAGCCAAAACCACCAAGCCGGCTCTGAAAAACACACAGCACACACATGGTCACTCAGTTTGGCCTGAGATATACTCTGTACTGATTCATTTAAAGACATTCTTAATATATTGACCCAGAAATGCAACAGCTTGACCACCAGCAGTGTAGTGAGATGTAGTGATAAGATTTTAAGAAGAGGTTAAGATGTTAATTTGACATTTAAGAAGTGTGCCATTGCTGCACAAGACTTTTCTTACACAGATAATAAGTACTCCTATGAAAAAGAAGCAACAGATTCAAATGTGAAATTTGAATCCCAAGCTTCCAGTTCTCTTCTTAGTGCATAGTAAAATAACTTTACTTTAAAAAGCAACCCGGGCGCTCTTTGTGCTCTTATTATGAAGCTGCTTCATACTCTTTTCTGCTCATCAGTTAGTAGATAACTCAAATTTAAAACAAATAGCACAAAACGAACACACTCACTGACTGAGCTTCATATCCAGGTACGCCACGTTGACTCCCTCCTTTATTTCCTCGTAGTTGCTCTCTGAACCCTGGTGCAGGAAAAAAAACTAGGGTTGGAAACCTTTTTCTCCACATCATGCACTTTTACTGCTTAAAAAATACATTTTTTATACAAAACTTGTAAAGACATGTTTGCAGTTCATCAATGGTATAAATGCTCCCTTGTACTGACCCAGATGGCGTCTGCAATGCTCTCTGTCAGAGCTCTCTGTGCATCCCAGCTGAAGATCTGGTGCTCGTAGCTGTCGTCCAGCTCCCATTTACTCACACTTGAGCTGGTCAGTGTGTATAGACAGCTGGCTCCGCCCACCCACAGCACACTATGAAGCTGCAGCCATAAAAAAATGAATTGAAAAACATGAACATCGTATCTATTGGTAAACTGAAGAAACCTATTACATTGACAAATCACACCATTTGTGAAGAGATAGTCCAGAATTAATTTATAGATCTGCCACAGCACTTACGATTTATTTCTCTCTGTACACCAAATCTGCTTGCACACTTATTACAGTCTTATCCACAAACAAACAAGTAAACCTAGCAGTCATCTCACATAATTCGACACCTAAGTGACAATAACATTAAACAATACCAAATAGAGCGGGGAAATGTACAAAATTTGAGGTACTTCCATAAGAAAAAAAGTCCATTAAAATCGTACTTCGACCTTTGTGTTACAAAATCCGAGACCTTTTTTTCCGGCCATATCTCACAGCCCTACCTACTGTGACTCACCGTGTCATTGACTGGAGGGGAGAGAATGCCGAACAAGCTGGAGACACGGCGTCCTATGCCTGAGAGCATCCCCTGACCCTGCTGCAGGGCTCGGTACTGCAGCTTCCCAGAAGAATCTGGAGTCGCTCTTAACAGCCGACTCTTCTCCAAGGTCAGGACAAAGCTGCCACCCTGAGAAGAGAGAAAAGTAGAAAATAAAGACAGGAAAAAGACAGGAAATCAAGTCTGACTGGAAAAGCTCAATATTTTCCTTTGCACTTATTTATAGCTGATGTGTCAGAGAGAGTATTGTAACCAATCACGTGGCCAGGTTATTTCAGCTGCAAAACAAAACGTATGTACGTACTCTGACAGCCACAACAAAGTTGCACAGATCTCCCAGGTCCATGTCTGTCTCTGTGTAATTTCCTTCCTGTGACAGACTTGGCCACAAGCGAGCTGTTCCCTCGACAGCCACCGCCAAGACAGAGATGGACTGAACAGTGGCTACCTCCAGAGGAGCCGCAGACATCACAGCCACGAGGTCGGCTGTGTAGTTGTACTCACTATTTGGCAGCTGAAGCTCTTTACACACTGACAACTGGAGGAAAACACACAAACAGAGTGGTTGGATTTGAAGACTTAAATTTTGCCACTTATTGAATCTGACAAGAATCACTAAGGTGTAGATGCATGATAACAACTCAAGAAATTACAGAGCAACTTGTCACAACTCATGTAAAATACATTTAAATATGTAAACAATTGTTTAATATATGTGATGGTACTTTTGAAAATACGCTTCATTGTATTATTAAATTATCTACAATGGAAAGTAGTCGTTGTTTTGATACTTGCAGCTTGAGTGTAATTATATGAAGTACCTTTGCCACAGCAGTCTGGCAGATCTTCCAGATGATCAATCTCTCTCCGCAAACCATCCACGCCCAGCCACTCTCATCCACCTTCACTGAGATCTGGTCCTCAGCTAAAGGCAGCAAAGCACACACAAACCTGCTCAGTGACAATACTAGAGCTGGATATGGGACTTAAAAAAAAACATCAAACTGGAACTCATAGCAGAAAATAAACAGAAGACCCTCAAAGTTTTATTTCCTTTACCGTCTGCCATCGTCAACGCCTCCATCACTTTGACAGGCAGCGATGAGCCGAAGGTTTGCACATCATAGTTGATGCATTCTGCAGCTGCATGACTCTGAGCTCTGGTGGGTGTTGACCTGATGCACAGAGAGATTTAGAGTAAAACACAGACAATCATATTAAATCACCAGAATAGGTACCCAATATGTGATACTTCATTTGATTTATTACCAAAACTTGCAAGCCAAATCCTGCGTACTCTCTAAAATGCAAAAATAAGTTGCCAATCCAGTTGTGCATTTCAGACAGTGTCAGCTCCTCTGATCTTTGACTGTTTGTAAGAGATATCCGCCTAACGTTTGCATCTTTATGGGAAACCTAAGGGATTCTTTATTTATCCTTCTAAAGGATTTAGAAATCCTTTAGAAATATGACTTAAGTTCTGTAGGTTTTTTTTTTGAAGTTTCGGTACTTATTGATACAATCCACATGTGTGTAAGGTATGTGGACATACCTTGTATTCTTCTATTATTGTATTTTTTCTCCCTTTATTTAACTGATATATATATATATATATATATATATATATGTGTTTGATTTTTAACTTATTTTTGATAATTATATTCCTGTTTCTTAAACTGTTGTGACAAAAAAATGTCAAGTATCAGAAACACCTACACAAACTAGATGGCTCAGAAAGCAGAGTTAAAGTAAAAACAATGGATGAGGCTCTTTATCATGGTATTATTTGTAGCAGGACAGTGGAATTACATTGCATTAGCTTTAGTTAGATGGACCTTACATACAGAGAGTAAAGAATATTTATATGCAGGTTAACTCACCTCGCTGACAGCCCCGTCCTGCGCGGGGAAAACAGCAGGCTGTTGGCCGCACCGGAGACGCTTCTCCTCCCGGTTGTCCTGCCCGACTGCCTGCGGCCGGAGCTGGAGGCGGCGCGGGGGCTAAACATACCTGCTATGAGACCCCCTACTGCTTCACAGTCGAGGGATATATGATATTTAGATGATGGGATCTATCAACAACGCCGACAGCTCTCAACAGAATATCTCCGGACAGCGCGCGTTGCTGTCGCTTGAAATATACGTCATCACTAGGTCAATGGAAAATCCCGCCCATCGTTTTTTTCATGGGATAAATACATGAGGGACAAAAAATGACTAAAGTATAAATAAATAAATAAATGTTGGGAGAAATGCATACAATAATGTATAAATAAATAAATTATTTATTTATTTCCGTATTTTTACATTTACACATCTATTTATTTCTGTGTCCAGGTCGTAAGAGGAAAAGTATTTATGTAAATTTGTTTCTGTCTGTTTTTCAAAATTGACCAATCCTACTTCAGTAATGTTAGGACAGCCCACTTAATTTACATATTTACTTTTCCTTTTACAACATGGACACATAAATACATAAATAAATATATGAATATATTTATTTATATATTTATTTATTTATTAATTCATTATTGTATGCATTTCTCCCAACATTTATCTATTTATTTATACTTTAGTCATTTTTTGTCCCTCATAGAACATGACACAACCATCGATATGATAATAAGACAAAAACAATAAAGTAAAAAGTGTGGGGAGATTCATGTAAAAATAAATATATTCAGGCATTTTAATTGTTACTTGGAATGGAGTGCACACGAATAAAAGACCAGCAGAGACCTCAAAAATAAGGAGCATAAATAAAAACAATGAGAAACAAGGCAGATAAATGCTCACAAATCTTTCTTGCTACTTTACCAAAGCACATTATTTTAAGTGATAAGAAAAAAAAGGTAATGATAAAAACATGTATTAGTATACCCAATAGTACAGAAGCCCTACGCGTACATGCATTTATAGATTTTATTTTAGTCGTAGTTTTACTGTGATAATGAGTAATATCCTGTTGTTCCTCAAAATATTGAATAATTGATCCCGTTATTTCGGGACAACAATGCTGTTTTTACAGTGATAACAAGTAGATTCCTCAAGATCTTACAAAACGACTGAAATAAACTTTTGCACAGTAAACACTAGAGTTGTTCTCCTGAGAAAACAAGGTAAAGAAGTCAAGAGAGCACGATTTTAAGAAGAAAATCCTCATTACTACAGGAAAAATAATTCAGATCTATAATGTATAAATCCATGTCCACTAAGGGCTTCCATATTTATGGGGTGTTAGTATTAACATAAATTAATATCATTAAGCTCATATATGAACTTAATATAAAACTTTCCGTAGTTTTTATATGACTAGCTAGCCCTCCTTTGTGTGGTTTATAAATAGGCTAATGTAATATTATTTACTTATTAATGTCTTGTTGCAAGTCCTGTTATGGCTTCCATACATAAATATGATCACATTATCATGTCAGAAGTATATTAATACAAATAACTCAAACATACGGCATCTTTTAAATCACTTCTTAAAACTCACTTTTATAGACTTGCTTTTATGTGATTTCTCCTTTAAAGATCTATCTCTTCCTTTTATTAATTTTATTGCTTTTAACCTTTTTATCTTTCTCTTCTTTAAATGTTTTAGCCTTTAAATGTATCCCTTCCTGTATTCATTTTACTGCTCTTAGTCTTTTTAATTTCTACTCCTTTTATCTTTTAACTCTTCAGCTCTCTGTTGCTTTATTCATTTAACCAATGTCCTGTTTATCCCTTCTTTATATCTTCATTCTGTGTTTACAGCCTGTGATGTGATGTCGTCCCACTCTCCCTCAGTTTTCATTTTGTTTTCTCCTGGTTGATTTTAAACTAATTTTCCTTCACTGTACTGAACTGCCTCTCCATACCTGCCTGTTGACTCCATACTATTCATGTTATTTGCATTTTTATAATTTTGCCCTCTCTGTTGATCTCTGTTGTTGTTTTTGCTGTATTTGCTCTGTCTGTCACAGCACTTTGAAAACATTTAAAGGTACTATATAAATGAAGAGATTATTATTATATTATTATTATTATTATTATTATAATTCGACGACAAATACCAGAAGTCGGATTGTCACTTTTTATATCTCACCAAAAACTTCAATGAGTTTGGTGAGATCAGGGGTGATTAAGACAAGGCTAGTCGATCGCCGATATAGCTACACCTAGGAGGGTGAGTAGATTGAAGATAGCTACTACTCATCAGAGAAAGCTAGCTACGCTAACCTGGAGTCTGACCGGTGGGCGGAAAACCACGATGGAGCGGCTCAGACTGGCAGCAGCGTAGTAAACCGAGTTGCATTATGATATAATCAGTTTGCAGACAGTAACCGTGGACGGGGAAGAACGATATGCAGTGAGTGTCGATTATTTAAAGAAACTGGTTCGTCCCGCTAAAAGTTCTGAGAGCCACCAGGCCCACTAGTGCTAAGTTAGCAGGTTAGCTCAGTGAACCCTTCTCATGTGGAGAGCTGCGGGCTTTTAGGCTGCATTCATGTGCAGATTGGTTGTTGTTTAAGGCAAACTTTTTGAGATATTCTATGTTTAAGGCCTTAATAATCCCATAAACTCCACTCTTTGCGAGCTAATTAGCTACTTGGGAGATGCTGTGCTCAAGAGGGTTAATGCTGTCATGGAGACGATGAGTTGTTTATTATCAGTAGTGTGCAGGTGACTTATCTTCCTGAAGTTGTTTCAGGTGTGTGTGACTAACAATTAAAATGTTCACAGGTCATGAAGCGGGTTCGAGCTGAGCAGATCCAGTATGCTGTGGCTCAGTACCTGAAGAGGAGGCAGTATGTGGACACTGATGGCTCCCTAAAAGGAGCCAAACTCTTCCAGACCGCAGAGGAGATGGCTGCAAGTCTCACAGGTGAACACAGGGCATAGAGGAAGTGTTTTATAATAACATAACAAGGAACAACCACTTCTTCTTCTTCCCTACATGTAATGATCTCTAAACTACCCTTCAGGTTTTTGTTGCTTCAAGCAACCAGCTTAATTAAAATGCTTCTGGTACTTTTAGGTATTCTTAAAATAATAATCAGGGTCTTTAGAAAAAGCTAAAGACCCAGCTCTTTCATGAATACCTACTAACTTAATGATGATGGTCTCCATATTATTGATGATGATGATAGTTGTGACGATGGTTTTTGTTTGATAACGACGACTTATAAGATGGTTTCTATACTGATTAGAGCTCTCAAGAACTGCCGTCAATGTTGTGCTTTGCCTCTGGTCACTTCCTGTCAGCACCTGTGTGTCCAATCGGACTCAAAGCTGATTGTTTGCTCTTACTGACATTGTTCCCTTTTTTCTAGATCCTTGCTTGTGTACTTACTCTCTGATGTACGTCGCTTTGAATAAAAGCGTCTGCTAAGTGAATTGTAGAATTGTAGAATAATAACACGCTATTTATTGTAAGATATTAACCCCTTTTAAAATGGTCTATTCTGCACATTATAAGATGTTGGTTCAACTGTCTCGTCTACATATATTCTCTGTCCCCCCTCTTCATCTGTGAGCAGTGCAGACAGAGTCGGGGTGTGCCAACATCGTGTCTGCTGCACCATGCCAGTCCGACCCACATCAGTATGAGAGCCAGTACTGCAGGCTGCGCACCTTTCTGTCAGGTATCACATTCCTCCAGCACTGGTCCTACATACCTTATATGTCTTGCTGTTATACCAAATCTTAGCAGCTTAAAGTTTAATTTTTCAAGTAATTTTGAAACAAAGTATCTCCCAAATAATTTCTAGTTTGTTTTTAAATGCTATGTGACTTTGTTCAATATTACAAAATCCTTTTTATGCCTTTTTATCTTTCCTAAATCAGAAACCGACATACTATGGGCAAAGGAGGTGAGCAGCATCCTCTACCCACTCTTCGTCTACCTCCACCTGGACATGGTGCAGTGCGGCCTGAAGGGGGCAGTTGATGGCTTTTACAGTCGTTTCCACGGTGCGTTTCTCCAGGACAGTGAGCAGTGCACCATCATAGAGCAGCTCCGCCATGTGCTCACCACTCAGGACATAGCAGCAAACCCCAGGCTGAGCGCTTTCCTCGAGCACAAGTATATTGTTCATTTGACGGAGTCGGCATACAGCTACCTGCTGCGTTACCTGCAGAGCGAGGACAACAGCGCACTCTGCAGGGCAATAAGCACACACCTGCAGGTGGAGGTCACGGCCTCAAAGCGTACAGACTACCAGCTTTACGGAGCTGCAGGCGGGGCAGCTGCGGCCACCAACTCCAGCTCATCCTGGGCGGGAGTCGACGGAGCAGAGGCCAGGGAAGGGGTGGAGGTCCCAGCGGGGGTCTCACAGAGTGAAGCGGCCCTTGAGGTTCTGCAGGATTGCATTAAGAAAGTCCGCGAGGGCCCCCCCACACTCACCACCGTGTGTTTTTACGCTTTCCACCACACGGAGCAGATGTTGAACACAGCCGAGGTGTCAGCTGACAGCCGGCTGCTGAGCGCCGGGTTCGACAGCTCTACCGTGAAGCTGTGGAGCCTCAGAGCAAGAAAACTGAAGGCTAAACCGCATCAGGCTGATGTGTCGCTCATCCATCTGGCCTGTGATGTGCTGGAGGAGGAGGTGAGTTTAATCGAGGGAAAACTACCATGTGAATGTTACTTAAAATTTGTCAAAGTTTAAAAGTCCAGAATGACGTCTTCAAATCCCTGATGACTGAAATCTGCTTCAATACTATAAGATATAAAATGCATTCATATTTGAATACAAAGGGAAAACAAAAAATGTTTTTAGAGGCTGTAATTATTAATTTATCATAAATAAAGTCATAATTTGGGTGTTTTTCATCATCCTAGTTTGAAGTTAAAGGGGCTATATGTAACTTTCAAAAAATACTGCGTTTGTAGCGATACCGCATGGCCGTTAGGCGAACTGCACCAGTAACCTGTTGCTCACTCTCGCTTGCGTGCTCGTCATACGTGCTCGTACGTACACAAACGAGCATCTTCACTGGATATTTACTGACATAATGTTTACAGAGGAGTAAGTGGTCATACACATGTGAAAGTCTGTGAAGGAGTCTGTGTGTCTGTATTCATTCTCCATCCTACAAACCACAGTCTCGGCAGGAACTACCTGAGAGCAGGAGTGTGTGATGAGTTTGTCCGCCTTTGAGAGCTCCTAGGGCGGATAGAAGTGTGTGGAAGACGGCCTCTGGCTGTGCAGGTGAAGACCGGGAGTGTGTGATGAGTTTGTACTGTTGATCTCTGTAAGCGGAGCGGAGTGAGGAGGACGTTGAGAACGTGCAAAAAATGTCACTTCCTGGAGCTTTCGCGAAAAATACGACCCGGGGAAACTTTTTATACAGACAGTGAACATCTACTTTTTCACATCAGTTAACCGTTCGCTTATTAATGGGCGATTTAAAAAAACGATTTATACATGTAAAAAGTTACATATAGACCCTTTAAAGTTTGTGATATTATGACATCACTTATTCAGATTGATCAGCTGCAATGTTTTCTTTTGTTTGGAGGTTTAAAACTCACCTTTGTTATTGAATCTGGAGACGTTATGTTTGTTTTGATGAATCAGCGTACTAAGTAAAGCTCACACACTGTGTTTTCTCCTCAGGTGGACGAAGAGGACTGCTCAGGCAGCGAGATAAAGACTCTGCGAGGTCACAGCGGCCCAGTGTTTCGTACTGCCTTCCTGACGGACAGCTCTGGCCTGCTCTCCTGCTCTGAGGACACGACCATCCGTTACTGGGACCTCGGCAGTTTCACCAACACGGCGCTCTACCAGGGCCACGCCTACCCGGTGTGGGACGTGGACGTCAGCCCCTGCAGTCTTTACTTCGCCAGCGGCTCCCACGATCGAACGGCTCGCCTCTGGACGTTCTCGCGCACCTACCCACTGCGGCTCTATGCCGGGCATCTCTCTGATGTCGATTGTGTCAAATTTCACCCAAACTCCAACTACCTGGCTACAGGCTCCACAGACAAGACTGTCCGTCTGTGGAGCACCCAGCAGGGGGCATCAGTTCGCCTCTTTACAGGCCATCGGGGCCCTGTGTTGTCACTTGCTTTCTCTCCTAATGGGAAGTACATCGCATCAGCTGGCGAGGACCAGAGGGTGAAGCTGTGGGACTTATCGTCAGGGACTTTGTTTAAAGACCTGCGAGGACACACAGACAGCGTCACCAGTCTGTCCTTCAGTCCGGATAGCAGCCTGGTTGCCTCGTCATCTATGGACAACTCAGTCCGGGTTTGGGACATTCGGAACTCCCACAGCGGGACGCCAGCCGACGGCTCGTCCAGTGAACTTGTGGGACTCTACACTGGAAACACCAACAACGTGCTTAATGTCCAGTTCATGGCCTGTAACCTGCTGCTGGTGACGGGAACTGCACAAGAGAAAACAGAGCAGTAGCCTAAGCTGTCAGCTGTTGAAAAGGTCTCAGATTTTTCTTTGAAGATGTGGCCTCCAGTCTGACTTTGCAGACAGACACTGAGACGTCTCATGTCACCACTTGCACTTGCTTCAGACTTTTGTTTTTCTTGTTAGTTCTTGGCATAGAAAAGAAGCAAAGTACTCCAGAAGTTTAGATCCTTTAACCTGGCTCATATGTTCATATACAGATAAACTATAATTTGTCTTTGATAGTATTTTCTGTTTTTTCAATAATGCCAGTATAAAATAATTAATCTGTTTGACTTGGAGGTCAAAAACTGTTTACTCTGCTGCCATGCACAATTGTTATCTATAAAGGCTGCAATGTGTCTGTTTGATAATAAATGATAACTCTTATCGTTCAGTTTAACCCTTAAAGGAAAGAATGATGTTTAAGTTGTGACCCTGAATAAGTATTTCAAGATTAACGGGTGGACAGGATATTTGAGGACCCTCTGAAGTAAAGAGTTGCACCTTCTTTACCACCACTCAAGTGTTGCTCTGCCCCCTTAAGTTACATTATTCAGCTTGCGTTAAGGAATTTGAGAAGCACACGTTCAGAAATGCAGATTCAAAAGCTTGACAGACAGACTTAAACTGTCACAATCACTTTCATTGGTTTTCAAAGGTTTTTGGGAGCTGAGACTCGTGTAGGCTTAAGTTGGAGTTTGGTTTGTTGCTGAACCAAAAAAGGGAAAATAGATATGTTTTCATTCTTTGTAACCAAATCAAATTTGAATGAACATTTTTGTGAGATTGTCTTTACAGTTCTCTGTTTTGCTTGACCGCCCAGAGACAGTACCTTTTCTATGTGTTTGGTTGATCCATTACAAACACAGCAAAATAAATCCTGCTCCTGAGTGTTTTTGAGTGTAACATGCAGCTCCAAATCAATTTGCTGGTGGACAAATCTACATGTACCAGAACTTTCAGACATGTAGTCAACATTGGTTGTGTTATACCGGCTGAGGTCAAAGAGTGTTCGAGGGAAATGAAGAGCGGGAATACACCAGAACAGGAAGATTTTGGTTGTTATTGGTTTGTCTCTGAGTTTCTTGTTATAGATTTGATGAACACTTTGTAAATATCTCTGTTGTGGACATTTCTCAGAATTAAAGGATTTATATTGAATAATATCCTGCGAGCGGTATCAAATGTGCAATGCTTGAAAAGTGTAACTATTCTGACTTTTTGTAATATTTGATCTACCAAGACATTGCTGTTGACTTCTAAATAAGGGCTAAGAAAAAGAGGCTGGTTTAATAAATGATTTCTGATCTGTTTCATACATTCAAAGAAAAAATGATTCACAAAACAATGTAGGAACAGAGGATTTTTGGATGCATTTAAAAATGACTAAATAAATAAAAAAGTCTTACATTTTATTTATATAGCACATTTTTTGCAACAAGGCAATTCAAAGTGATTCACACAAGACATCCAAAGCTCAACAAAGAAGAAAATAAAAACATTAAAATAGATAATAAAGAAATGAATCTAGTGTACAAAGAAGAAAAATCAATAAAGCATATGATTCATTCTTACAAATATTTGAGTCATATGATACAAACCGCTGGATAAAGCAATACAACAGTAACCAAAGACATGCTGATAATCTAAGGATTACATAATGCCTGCAAAAAAAATAAAATTACATTATACAGGGACGTTATAAAGTAGAGAACTATTGAGGCAGAGAAGAGATATAAAAACAAGTTAACTGTCCTATAAAACTAAACCAGTCAGTAGCATTATAATAGAATATCTGGTAATAAGAAATCAGACAACACTAGACTACATAATGCTGCTAGAAAACTCATGTAAACTATATCAGAGATAAGCTTTCTTGAAACATTGCAGCAATGGGAGAAAAAAAAAGACATTGCTGGATCCCCACACCTGTGCTGTCAAGTTTTTTTTCACACATGCACTCCTGAAAATGTTAAAATTTCAGATGGCTTGCCCCTGAAAATCTTGAGTTGCTTATTCACACCTCTTCCCAGCGTGAAATATTCCCTGTCAGACGGGAGGGTTGGGGGCTCAGGAGGTCAGACATGATGTGAAAAGGACCCATCAATGTGACAGATGACAAACATATGATGACAGTTTTTCCCTTTGAATCACTGCTGCATGTCATTGGACCAATTAACAGTATCAATAAAAGTGTGGGGATAACATACTGGTGAACAGAGAAGATTATGAGGCATCTTTGTAACATTCCAACCCAACCGGTCGCATGATATAAACGTCATGTCTCGCTTGCTTGGTGTTCATTTTTCTAGATGCTTCCTGGACATCAAGCAAAAATTCCAGATAAAGTTTGGGGAAAAAAATGGTCTGTTTAAGCTCAACCTGAAAATGTCCTTTTCAGGAGTTTTGTGCCTGCATGTGTGAAAACAACTACCAACCACAAGCAGGTGGAATGTGTGGCTGCAGATAGCGCTGTTGTGTTTGTTTTTTCTCAAATCCTTACATCATCAATTAAAAGAAAATAATGTGGCACTTTTGATTTGTAAGAATACTTTTCTGCACTCTTACAAAAGTAATAAAACTGAGTATTATTAACCTCGCCAGGGTGGGCGAAGAAAAAAAAGCTGATAGAGAAATCTGCATTCCTGTGTTGTTTAGGCTGTTGCAGTTTCTCACATTTATTAGTTAAGGTCACATTTATTCCCAAAAGGACTCCCATAAGCCATTTTAGAGAGTCCTTTTTAATCAGAGCATAAGGAACAAGCAGTCCTCACATATGTTAATCGTAGAGAACAACATATGTAAATGCATAGTCATGTTCAGCTATGTGAGGAATCCGGAGATAGCGCAGCAGGAATGTGGATGTTGTAGCTGTCAGAAAGGAGTACTGAGTGTCATACTGATGTGGGTGGGTGGCAGGGTGCAGCAGGGACGATGTTCGCTAACATTGACTCTGTCTGCACCGCTGAGAGACACACAAAGAGGGAGGAAGGGGAATAGAGTGTATTATAACTATCATATGTAACCATGGCCAGTTCCAATAATAATATTCCCCCGTGCATAAACATAGAAAAGGCCCCTAACCCGAGCTTTACAAGAGCAGGACAGGAAGGTGAAAAGAGACGTGTTTGTGACTGTTCTTTCTCTG